>NW_024423344.1:62638289-62712581 GCF_017311325.1 Ursus maritimus | reverse complement strand
TGTGTGTGTGTGTGTGTGTGTGTGTGTGTGTGTGTGTGTGTTTAACTGCCAAGTTTTAAAATGACGGGTGATTAATTATGGAATAGTAAACTCAGTGTGGGCATGCATTCAGTTTGAATTGTGTTCATGTCTATATTTAATAGCAGTTTATTTTAATGTGGCAGGACACTTGGGCTTGGGCTTTTGGGCAAATGCATGCAGAGGGAAAGACCTATTGTTAGTTGAGTAGCTGATAGTATGATAGGGTATAGACTTTTTTAATAATCAGTAAAAGGAAATTATAACTATGCCTAGGCAGGGAATTAGTAAAAATCTTAAATCATCAAGTTCAATATCTTTAATCGTCTGCAATGAAGACCCTAAGACTTCTAGAAGCTGTAAGATTGGTCCATGGACCCTCAGGTGTTATCAGTATTCCCTAGTACCACAAGTATCAGATATAGACAAAGGACCATTACAAATGTCATATAGGAATAAACCCTAAGGGAATGTCTATGAAGAGTTTTTTTCTTTAAGACATCTGCATTATTTTCTTTATATAATTTTATCCTGGTGGCCCATGTGAGCCAAGAAACCATGATGGAAAATTAACTTGTAGTTATAAATTAGCAGGTTTAAGCTCATTGGACCATATTTTTCCATGCAGCTCAAGGCTGTTGACAGCTTGGTGCTCTCTTTGCACAAACATGGCCATTTCATGCCTAAATATTTTGTCCCATTCTTTTTCCACTCTAAGAAGCATATCTTCAGCAGTTGGGCAATTCTCTCTTTCCTTAAGACAAGCAGAGCACATGTTCAATCTTCTCTTATTTAGGTTTTCTGTTCTGAATGGACCAGAAATGGTGTGTTGCTTGGGCATTAGAAGAAGGGCAATGCTGTTCCCACAGTGATGTTTCTATAGCTTCCAGCTACTGGGGCCTCTTATGGTGTCTGTTGTAGCATTCGAGCTGTGATAGAGAAGCCTGTGCTGAGGGACCCCATTAGACCACAAGCAACTTGCCTTTCCTATCAGCAGGAANNTTTGTACCTTCAGAGGCCGGCACAGCCTCAAACCAGAGTCTAGAGGAGGTTGGAGGAAGTTCCTTCTCCTCTCTGGTCTGAGGGACTTGTTATCCTTCTTAAGTATAATAAGGAAAAGCTAAGTCGATGACAGAAATTTTAGAAACCATAGAAGAATTATGTACATTACAAGGACATATCCCCTGTTTTTCAAAGAAAGGGCAAAAGTAAAAGGAATTTTGTTTATTTTCTTTGATTTATATTTTGATGATGGAAATGTTTAAAATATTTTACATGTTCCTAGTAGGTAATTTGGCAACTTTAGGGCAGGAATGTGGGAAGAATTTATTTTTCTGTAGTTCTGGTATATAAGGTCAGGAAGAGAAGAAATTGAAATTAAACTTCCTTCTAGTAATGACTAGAGCATTTTGTGATTCAAAATATTTCAGTATTGGCTTTTTATTTTTGTTTAAAAATATAGGCATATTATTAAAAACAGAAGATTGTGAGCCTAATTTTTTAACTAAATTATTTCCTATTTCAGCATATTCAATGTATATAACACACATAAGTTCTAAAAGCATTTTGATAGAGGGGCACCTGGGTGGCTCAGTTGGTTAAGTGTCTGACTGTTGATTTCAGCTCAGGTCACGATCACAGGGTTGTGAGATTGAGCCCTGTCTCAGGCTCTGCCCTGGGCATGGAACCTACTTGAGATTCTCTCTCTCCTTCTTCCTCTCCTCTGCTTCTCTCTCTCTTAAAAAAAAAAAAATAATAATAAAAGCATTTTGACAGAAATTTTGGAGCTAAAAGAAATGGTGTTTTAAGAATATATTCAAAGAAAAGAATCTTTTCAAGAAAATTGTAGTAGCAATAAGCATTTTCAAACTTTTTAGCTCACAATGTTTACTATAAGATCTGGAAGTAGTGTATAAATATGAAATATCAACTTGAAAGTATTTAATAGAAATGAGAGATTTCTTTTCATGTAACTGAAACACCTGGTTAAAAATATTAGGAAATTGAAATACTAATATCACTGGTTTTTCAAACTCAACCAAATTTTAAGAATGTGGAGTGGCTTAAGACTTCCCAAACCAAAAATTATTAAAGTGGGTCTAAAATAAATTAAGGACAAGGAGGAAGCAGATCATCTAAACTTTCTCCAAAGCTTAAAAAATTCTCATGACTTTTTAAAAATATTTTCATTTATTTGACAGAGGGAGAACACCTGCATAAGCAGGGGGAGGGCAGAGGGGAGGGAGAAACAGACTCCCTGCTGAACAGGAAGCCGGATGCGGGACTCCATCCCAGGACCCTAGGATCATGACCTGAGCTGAAGGCAGACGCTTATCTGACTGAACCACGTGGGTGCCCCTCTGAGGTCTCTTTTCTAAGGGTGCTAACCTCATTCATGAGGACTCTGCCTTCATGACCTAACCACCTCTCAAAGGCCTCATTTCCAAATACCTCAGATTGGGGATTCAATTTCGACATACGAGTTTTGGGACACATTCAGTCCATAGCATAGTGTTAGTGCTTTTCCAGACATTATATATCCTCTATAGCAGTATTTCTTGAAGTCCCATCTTAGAAATATTGTAAAAAACGTGTTGACTCACAGTTGCAGCTTTTATTTGCGGGCCTCCATTCCCCATACGCTCGCCTATACTCTTCCCCACTCCCCCAATCCTGGGGATGGTCAGCTGTTCTAACAGAAGCAGATGTGACAGATCTAGATCTACTGGAGAAGGGGCAGGGGTCTCTCACTGCGGAAGGGTGGAGTAGGGTCTTTTGGACATTGAGGAGTTGAGGCAGAGGATATGGGCTTAAGAAATGGAAGAATGGCAGGATATTCTACCTCCTTTGGGAGACTTGCCATTCAAGGAATGGTCCTGGGCCGACAGCGTCAGCATTATCAAGGATCTTGTAAGGAAAGCAGAATCTCAGGCCCTGGGCTGAACATACGAAATCCGAATCTGCGTTTTAATTTAAGAAGCCTTGGTTGGGAGGAGTGTACGATTTTATAGTAGGGAGGACATTGTGTGCTCTCACTGTGCCTTTATCAGCCCAGCATAGCTATGACTTTACCAAAGATTTTGGCATTGTTTTGGGAAGCTGACCTAGATCTCTAGATTTTCACGGATGGGGGCTCTTATAATTTCTTCTGACTCATGATTCTTTTTTCCAACCATCAGCCTGAGTCTCTGCCCTTTGGACTTGGCCTTGCTTTCTGTATTAACTTTTTGCTCGTCTTAAAGGTCTTGGTGTATTCTTTCTTTACATGTTCTTCTTTGGACTGATACATTTATTTTTCTTTCCTTCCCCAATTTGGTTTCTCAGATTCCAGAGCACACTCTAAGCCAATAGCTTCCATGCTTACCAGGCTTGCTGTACATTTCGAAGAAAGATTCACATCCTGTCAGGTATCCTTCGGAGGTCAGAAAGCAGATATATATATCTTCTTAAGATTAGACACTTGGGTGGGGGGGGAGGGCAAGAAAGAGGAGTAACACTCATATTGGTGATTGAGAAGTGTCTTAGTCTGTTTGGGTTAAATCACCAAATATGGGGTGGCACACCAATAACACATTATTTCTCACAATTCTGGAGGCTGGAAGTCTAAGATTAGAGTGCCTGTATGGTCAGGTTCTCATGAGGGCCCTCTTCCCAGTTGCACATTGCCTACTTCTCATATCTCCTCACATGATAGAGAGGAAAGAGTGGAAGCAATCTTCCTTGTGACTGTTTAAGGGCACTAATCCCATTGTGAGGGCTCTATCCTTATGACCTCTTCTAATCCTAATTACCTCCCAAAGGCCCCGGCTACTAATTACCATCACATTGCGGGGGTAGTGTTTATATATATAAATACATACACACACACGCACACACATACACACACACGCGGCAAAGTCCCTGGGGCCAGGACCTGGTACAAATTCCAGCTTTGCTATTTGTAGGTTGTGTGATTTCTGGCAAGTAACTGTGCCTCAGTTTCCTTAACTATGAAATGAGATTGATAACCAAAGCACTCATCTCCTAGAGTTGTTAGAAAGATTAAGGCACCTAGAAGAGTGTCTGGTGCATGTAAATTGATAAGTGTTATCTCTAGTTGTTATCTATCATTAAAGATACAGCATAATTCTAAGCATAACTGGGAAGTAAAGATATTTAATGTTTGTTAATTATTTAAGTTTGAAATACTTCCACCATCCTTTCTCACAGGTAGCTGGTATAAACATTGGTTATAAAGTTATGTGTTGCTGACATGAATACCCAGAGAGTTTGCAATTTTGGTTTTGATGAATAAGGTTTATAAAAAACAAAATACCTAATTTGTGTGTGGGGGGGTGTATCTTAGGTCAACTGTGTTTATCCGCGGTTTTAATAGATTTCAAAACCAATAGCATGACTTTTAAAATAATACATTAGCCGAACTTTGATTTTTAAAGGAAGCATGCCTCAGGAAGTGATTAAACATGAGAAAATGCGTGGGAAACGAGCATCTAAACTCCTGACTTCCCAGATGGGAATTTATGACCTGAAAAGGAAAGTCACATAAAGGTTGCATGGATTAGGGATCTTAAAAGGGTTCATGCAAAAGCCAAAGCTCCAGATATCTGAGAGGGAAGTACAGATATTCTGAAATAAATCCCACATGGAAACATATATTACAAATTTTTGTTTAGAATCAATACTACAATCAGAGATTACTTCATTTCTTTAAATCACGCTTGCTCAGTGAGCTCATTGACACTCAGTTATTTATATTTACTCAGTACTGAAGAAAATCCAGTTGATATAAATGATGTCACACAATAAAATGACTTGACTGCATATTTAAAATTATATCCTTGAGAAAAGGATATTCAAAAAGAGCTACTCTTTAACAATTGTAAGTGCTTAGGAGTACAATAAGGACTAAAGGAAAACCATTGTCCTCATATTGTTGAATCAGCATTTTAATTTTATTATTTTTTTTAAATCTCAGAATTTGGCCTGAACACCCAGCTCAAAGATTTTCAGACAGAAAGGCTTCAAAGCCAATCACTCTCCACCTTGTGGGTTAAAGCCAAGGCCTCTCAATAATGGAGCAGTTATTTTTTAAGTGCCCTTGAAGATTTGTGATCTTGGGTATAGAATATGTAATAAGCATTGATTGCTTTTATTCTGTTCTAATTTAATTTTACTCTTTGTGTCTTTTTTACCTCAATGCTTTTATGTTGAAGATAAGGATCAAATGAATAAAGTAACCATAAAAGACATTCATCAACTCATAGAATTATACATTATCTATTTTTGGAAGAAATTCAGCTGCTATGGTCGAGTTATATGTTCTCTTAAATAACAGTAGCAATAGTAGAGCATTTCATTGCAAACTATACATTTTATACATTGGCAGTTCTCAGTTATGGCATAATTATGTGGGGAAATGGGAGGGAGCAGGAAGTTGTATATACCACACAGAACTGGGTTGAAGAGTTGGCTTTTCCATTTGCTATTTGAGGAATATTGAACAAACTTCTTGACTCCTTAATATTTCAGTTTCCTCATTCAGAAAGTCATTCATGATGGTTTTACTTCCCAAGGTTCTTGTAAAGATTAAATTAAACACTTGATATTAGGGGCGCCTGGGTGGTTCAGCTGGTTAATTGTCTGCTTTCGGCTCAGGTCACGATCCCCGGGTCCTGGGATCTAGCCCTGTGTGGGGCTCTCTGCTCAGCAGGGAGCCTGCTTCCTCTCTCCCTCTGCCTGCTGCTCTGCCCCCTTGAGCTCTCTCTCTCTCCATCAGATAGATAGATAGATAGATAGATAGATAGATAGATAGATAGATAGATCGATCTTTAACAACGACAACAACAAAAAACCACTTGATATTAGAAGGCTTTTCACAGAGTAGATTCATGGACAATGCAACTTTTTAAAATTGCATTATGCACAGATTTGAACTTAAAACTCAAGCAAAGTGATAGCCATCTTGAAATTGTCATAACTCTCATATACCAAAATTTTCAGTAGCTCCCTTTAACCAAAGCAGAAATCCAAACCCATTAGCTTGACTCTAAGCTCTCTTTCTCTAGCCATAGTCTCTCATTACTACCTTAAAAGTAACTCTCCACTTCAGTCAAAGGATATACATACAGGGCCCTGCTTTTGACATCACTGTGGCCTTTTTTTTTTTTTTTTTTTTTTTTTGTCTTGGCAAGATTGCTTTTATTTCACCCTCTTAATTACCAATTTTTCTGTAAGGTCTAGCTCATCAAATGGCTTTTCAGGGCTATCTAAAGACTGAAACCTACAGGATTGTCTTCTTTTTGTGCCTTTCCAGCACTTATTGCCTATACAGTTCATTAGGTACTTAATCATAGAAATCATACAATCTGATAACAATGCATGAAAAGTCGGTGACAGCTGGGAAGAGTTCTTTTCACACAGAGCCAGGTACTCATCACACCCCCCACTCCTATTTATTGAAAAAATGTCTTTCTTCATTAGCATTGTTTTTTTGGTTTTTGGGTTTTTTGTTTTTTTTTTTGAGTTGTTGTCCAGTCTCTTTTGTGCCTCTATGGTGATCAGAATTATGTATGCTGTATGGATCAAAACTGAAAAGCTGTCCTGAAACAAGATAGAGTTTTAGTTTTCAGGGAAGATCTCTTGCAGAAGTTGGGTTGAGACAACCCAATTGCAATAGTCCACAGCTATGCACTCATGGTGGATCTAGCCCATTGATGACTTTCTGTAATTTCTACAGTGTGGCTCTTGTTCCACAGTCCAGCCACCAGGATCCACCTTCTGTTTAGCAGGTTAGAAGAGATAGGGAGAAGGGGCAAAGGGCAAACTCCAACTCTCTTCACTTCTAGGGGCAGGAAAAGAAGACGGATGTCTTAGCTCGAGCAGAGAAACCAAGTTTGTCATTTCTCTGCCTGTTTTGTTCTGTTTAGGCCCTTAATGCACTGGATGATGCCCACCTGCCCTGGGAAGGACAATCTTTACTCAGTCTACTGATTCAAATGCTTATGTCTTCCAGAGACACACTCGCATGCATACCCTGAAGTAACGTTTTACCAGCTATCTGAGAATTCCCTAGCCCGGTCAAGGTGGCTCATGAAGTTAACCACCACAAGCACTGCTTACATTTCACTGGTCAGAACGTACTGTTGCCCTCACCTAGCTGCAAGTGATTTGGGAAATTCTGGGAATCCATATTTAAAAGTGAGTGAATTCTATTACCAAAGAAAAAAGGGGAGAATGGATATTGGGGTTCTGATATCCAGCTGTGTCGCACATGTGTTTTATCTTGGTAGTAAGTTGCTTAAGGGCAGGGATGGCAACTAATCTTGTTTGTATCCTGTAACCATTCATGAATAGAAAACAAACATTTCCAGAAACCTTGTAGGGACAAGGAATGAATCTCAGGTTACCGCATCTAGAACATTGACACAGACACTTTCAAATATGTGAGAGCCAATGTTCACACTTCTGAGACTAGAAAGAAGAAGAATGACAAGAAGAAAAATCAGAACATGTTTTATTTTGAGAGTGGTAAGATAAACATGTCAGCTTTTCAATCTAATAGCATCTCAGTGAGTGGCATTTCCTTCCTGGGATAGATAGGGGCATGGCAAGGGCCAGAAACTAGTTTTTTGTCAAGACATTAAGAGTTAACATAGTTGGTTTAGCCAAGCCCTCCAGATTCACAAGAAACTGGTAAATAAACTGGAATTCCATTTGAAGTTTAAGTTTGAAATTTGTAGTCCATTTTCAGTGTTTGTGATGCTTTTGTTCGTTCTCTTGCTCTGATAAATATCAAGATGCATGGACATTCTTTAGAAGCCAGAATATTTCTGATGAACAGCGAATCAAAGAAAAGTGAAATTGAGTAGTCTTCATGGATATGTTCCCTATGTCCTGGTAATTCCTAATGAGCATCCCTGTCCCCTAAAAAGTGAACATCTTTCTTTATATGAGCATATGTGTACCAACTAGCCTCTTTCAGAAGACAAGGAATAGCAACTCACTTTTTTTTTTTTTTTTTTAACAAGATAAACCAAGTGAGTGTTGAGAGAGAGTCAAGAGGTAGTTGTGACGCAGAGCTGTTGTGCCAGGTCCACTGATAGGCACCAGCTAAGATCTGCTCTCCCGCTTGTGTTGTTCATTTTCTGCTTTGGGGTGTTCTTATTAACTAGAATCACAAGCTGTCTTGGATAAAAGTGTAACTGCCTGGGCAGTGGTAGTGAAATGTTAATCTTTATAGACTTCTGCCTGGGAATGAATTTCCCTTGTCAAGGAAACGTGTCCAAAGGTCTCACACTGACAGAGTATGAGGGGGTCAAATGCTCCTGTGTCAGATTGATGTGCATGAGGACAGAGGATGGAGAGCCTGAGCAGATGAGAAAAACAGGTAAAATACCAAAGGATTTTGGAACTGACTACTTGGAAACCATGCCTTAACACAGGTGCCAAGGCCCGGATAACGCAGGCGTGTCAGACTTCACAAATCGTGGTGCAGATAATATCCACAAGCAGCATTCTATAGTGAAACACACTTACATACATGGATTTGCAGGATGTCTGGTCTGCTTCCTTCAAGACATTCTTATCATGTAAATATTTGGTAAACCAAAGTGTTTGATGTATGGGTTGGGGCAGCTGGACAGGCGAAGAAATTCTAATAGTTTTTGCGACATGGAACTAAAAATCCGCACTTGCGTATTGCAATGGCCACCGGAGATTGCCTTGGGAAAGGCTGCCATAGCACCAGACCAGAGAGTTGGTGCCCAGGTGTCAGGCAGGAAATTCAGAGAGACTTTCTACTTGCTGGGAAATGACAGTTGGTTCTCGTACAGAGGATCAATACCCTCCCTCAGGTTATTCTCTGTCAAGGAGTTCAATGATTTATTCTACGATTCAGCTCTTTTAAACTCCATTAAATGTTTAGAAGTATGCTTTATGGCAAAAAAAAAAAAAATCTGCAGCTGTGTAAGTTTGCTCAAGCTGCTATACCAGAATACCATAAACCAGGTGGCTTAAAAACCGTTTGGGAGCTGGGAAGTCTAAGATCAAGGCGCTGGCAGATTTGGTGTCTGGTGAGAGCATACTTCCTGGTTCATAGATGGCCATATTTTGCTGAAAACTCACATGGCAGAGGAAGGCAAGAGAGCAGTCTGGGGTCTCCTTTATAAAGGCACTAATTCCACTTACACAGGCTCCACCCTCATGACATAATCACATCCCAAAGGCCCCGTACCCAAATACCGTCACGCTGGGGATTCAATTGAAATATATGAATTTGGGTGAGGGGAACACAAATATTCAGTCTATAGCAGCAGCAAAGAAGTGTTGAAGAAGCAGCATGGTCTCTAAAGACTAAGTCCCAAGCACTAAGTGTCTTCAGGAACTGCCCTGGGTGCAGGTAGAGAGAGATTCCTGTCATTGCCATTGTAGCTTTTTCAGGGTAGATCATCTCACCTCGGGGGTAGCCCAGTAAAGGGAGATCATGCCAGACTGACAGACTTTCAGCAGTCAGTCTTTGACGCATTCATACACTTAATTAGGTCACAACTCTTTCCCTCAGGGTCTTCTAGTAATTGCCACCCCAGTGTACCTTACAAATCCCATTCCTCTTCCTTTCTAGGTTTTGTCCAGAGGTTTGGGAATTTCATTTCTTGAGGTAGGGTTTTCTCTACATTGCTATTAGGACTAGGTCAGGATTCACCTTGGCATCTTCCCTAATTTGAATCAGGATGAAAGGATTGATCTTTTAAGGGTTCATATTGTCCAATCCTTTTCTTTTTTTAAAAAAGCTTTATTGAAATATATTTCATATACTATAAATTTCACCCATTTAAAGAAGACAATTCGGTGGTTTTAAATATCTTCAGAGTTGTGCAACTATCACCACAATTTCATGACCCTCCCCATTCCCTCAACCCCAACGCCCTGCCCTAACAGCCATTAACTTACTTTTTGTCTCTATGGATTTTCCTGTCCTGAATATTTCATAAAAATGAAATCATCCAATATGTGGAATTTTGTGATTGACTTCTTTGACTTAGCATACTTTTTCAAGGTTCATCTATATTGCAGCATTTATCGGTACTTTGTTACTTTCTATTGTCAAATAATAATGTGTGGATGTACCATATTTTATTCATCAATTGATTGCTATTTGGGTTGTTTTTACTTTTTGCTTATTATGAATAATGCATAATGTACATATTTTTGTGTGGATATATGATTTTATTTCTCTTGGGTATATACTTAAGCGTGAAATTGCTGAATCATAGATTTTAACATTTTGAGAACCTGGCAAACTGTTTTCTCAAGTGACTACATCATTTTACATTCTCACCAGCCATACGTGAGGCTTCTAATTTCTTTACATCCTTGCCAACATTTATTATTTTTCTTCTACTTTAGTGGGTATGAAGTGGTATCTTGTGGCTTTGATTTCCGTTTCCCTAATGACTAATAACCAATTATGTTGAGCATCTTTTCATGGTTTCATTGGCCACTTGTATAGTCTTTGGAGAAATGTCTGTTCAGAGTCTTTGTTCATTTTTTAAATTTGGCTATAGATCTCTGTATTATTGAATCTTAAGAGTTCTTTATCTGTTCTGAATGCAAGTCCTTTATTGCATATATGATTTTCAAATATTTTCATCCATTTACTTTCTTGATGGTGTCTTTTGAGGCACAAAGACTTTTAATTTTAATGAAGTCCAATCTATATTTTTTGTTGCTTATACTTTTGATGTGATATGTAAGAAACTATCACCTAATTCAAGATCACAAAGACTTACTCTCAGGTTTCCTTCTAACAGTTACTTATCATTCGTTCTTATATTTAAGATCCACTTTAAGCTAATTTTTGTGAATGGTGTGAGATAGAATTTCATATCTGGATTCATAATTCTGTATGTTGTTGATTTAACATAAGCTAGTACCACACTGTCTTGATAACTCTGTACTGTGTTTTGAAATTAGAATGAGACTTTCAGCTTTGTTATTTTCCAAGGTTGTTTTTCTCTTTTGAGTTTCTTGAATTTGCATATGAATTTTAGGATCAGCATGTCAGTTTCTGCAAAAAAAAGCGATCTGGGATTTTGATAGAGATTGCATTTAATCTGTAGATCAATTTGGGGGTTATTTCCATTCTAATAATATGAAATCTTGCAATGTATGGACATGAGGAAACTTCTCACTTATTTAGATCTTTAATTTCTTCCAGTACTATTTTATAGTCGTGTGTATATGTTTTTGTGTAGAAGTCTTACCCTTATCTTGTTAAATTTATTTTTCTTTTATTATAATAATATTTTTTATTATATTATGTTAGTCACCATACAGTACTTAATTCTTTTTGATGCTACTGTAAGTGGAATTGCTTTCTTCTTTTTTGAATTATTCATGGTTAGGATACAGAAATATAACTCATCTTGCAAACTCATGATATTACCATTTTTTGTGGATGCCTCATATATCTATAGAAGTTCAAGTCACTTGTAATTAAAGAGCTTTACGTCTTTTCAATCTGAATGTGCTTTATTCTATTTCTTTCTTTTTTTTTTTTTTTGTCTAATCGCTTAATTATCCTGGCTGAATCCTCCAGTACAATATTGAATGGATGTGGAAAGAGCCAAAGTCCTTCTGATCCTTCCCGATCTTAGGGAGAAAACTTCCAGCGTTTTACCATTAGATATGATAGATGTGGATTTTTTTTTTTTTTAAATACACTTTGTCAGGTTGAGGAAGTTCCCTTCTATTACAGCAATTCTAGATACAGATTTTTCTTCAGAGATTATTGTTTATTTGTTTAGTATTTGCTTGCACTAATACTTGGCTGCAACTGCGTTACCGTCATACCCAGTATAGATCTTCTGTAGAGCCAAGGATGGTGGAATCTGATGATACTCACTAGCTGCCAAACGAACCTAGAATTGCTCTTCCACAGTGGGAGCTGAAGGACATGGAAGCTGCAAATTGACTTGCTTGAGAAGAAGCACTGCACTCTTTACCCACTGTACCAATACATTTTCTCTACTTAGTGGGAGTTGGGTGTGGGAAAACAGGTACTGCTACCAGGTTGGAGCCACTGCCAATATAGGCCTCTGATAACACTAAGCTATGAGAAGTGGAACCTATTGATGGCCTTCTGCATAATCTGTCTGGAATGGCTCCTCCATGGCAGAAAGTAGGGGGCGGGGCGGGGTGGGGGACCGCAGCGTGGTGCCTCAGGGTAGGGGGGTGAGGTGAAAAGGTCTTTCAGCTGTGGTTGCTGTTATAGGAACTTTTCCTCAAGGCTTCTCTGTGGGACATGAATGCAGTCCTAACTAGAATGACACTACCTCACATTGCTTGAACTAGATTTCTTTAGATTTAATGAATAAATGCTTCTGAATTTGTGTAAACTCTTCAAGCAATTTCCAGAGAATTTGAATGATTATCATTGCTAACTTTGCCAGCGTAGCTGAAGTCTCTTTCCGGAAACATTTCCTTGAGTTCCTCACGCTGCATTTCTGAATGTCCCACCCTTTAGTTAAAGAAAAATATTACATGACACTTGTTAAAACTGTAAGGCAGATTTTATTTGGGGTGAGGGGGGACTACTGCAATAAATTGTTGGGATCTCTTCAATGGGTATTTGCAGCAGGGAAGAGAAATCATGTTCAATTCAGAATAAAAGGCCAAGTAGGAATTTATGGCCAAGGAGATAAGTGGATTATTTCTTTTCAGTGGATGGATACTTACTAAGAGGAAACATCAGGAGTATAGGGGAATTCTGACTAAAGTGATCTAACAAAATTCTAGCTGAAGTTCAGGATGATCAGAACCTCTTGTGGGAACAGTAAAGGATGAGGAACCCTAGTAGATATTGATGATGACCAGATATTGCAGATGGAGAATTCTGGCTAAACGTATTTAGCAAGATTCTTGCTAAAATTGGACAATAAAGACAGCAATATGGAAGCCCAAATTTGAGAAGAGTATTCTGAAGAGACTGACTAGAATTTAAGGAGAGAATCTCTTTCCTCTTGAGACAGCTCTCTTTTACAATTTTCAAATCCTATCAGTATTTAGAAGGATAGGTTTTGTTAATACACGAAGAAAAGGGCATTACTCCAGGTTAATATGTATTCTCCTGCTTCAGATTTTTGACTATGAGAGGCTACTCAAGTTTCTTCCTTAATAATGATAATTTTTGCCAAGGTGCCTTGGTTTCTCCACTTCTACATCTGGGTTGTGCAAGACAGTGGCCAATAGCTGGGCAACTGTAATAAGGTACGGAAAGTAACCGCTAGCTGGACAACTGTAATTGTATCCAAATTGATATGTGCAGGAAGCACACCCTAGATTTAAAAAAGAAATTAGTATAAAAAGTAGAAAATATCTCACTGATTTTTATATGGATTAAAATTTGAAAAAATTCCATATATATTGGATTAAACAAAAGGTATTGTTAAATTGATATCAGCTGTATCTTTTTCATCTTTTTTAAGTTGTAACTATTAGGAAATTTTAATTACATATGTGGTTCGTATTATGTTTCTATTGGACCGTGCTCTCCTAGATCACCCCATCCACTCAGCTGTGAAGGGAAGGGGATCATATTCTGATTTTCATCAGAAGGCACTCTGAAATTGGCACGTACGTAGTCTAAAAAACTCTTTTCTGATACAGACATCTTCAAAGCTTCAGGTCCCTCAGGTTATATTTCACTACTTTTAAAGGTAATATGTAGAATATTGAAAAATGTATGGACCCCTGGCAAATAGTCCAGCTGGCTATAACAGTAGCAATTCTAATCTGTATTATTTTTTTATTTATAAATACTTTCACATGTTACTATATATTATTTATTACCCAAGTTTACTCTGATACAGGCAGGAATTATTCATACAGTGACTATTGTTAGGATATTCTGAGATGGAAAATTTCTAAGATTAATCAATTAGAATGTAGTAAAATAACACTTTTTGTGTCTCCTTGTAATTAGATTTGATCCGATATATGTGTTTAGACATCTATTAATATCAAAAGACTATGATACCATGAAGGATTCAGGAAGACTTTAGTAATCTTTACTAAAGAAAATAAGATAAACACACAAATGATTATAATCTAATTTTCAATTGATTTAAGGAGAGAATTACTTCTAATTAGAGGGAATGAAGGAAGTATAAAGGATCAATGATTATGAAAAATATACCTACTATGTTTATTGCTTGGTTGGTTGTTCTTGGTGATTGTGGTCATTCCAAGTAGAAGAAAGAATCTCCTTCCCTTATTCCACCTAAGAAAGGAGAACTATTCTAAGATGGAGGTGTGTAAAATTTATAAAGATTTTCATTGGAACATTGTTTATGACATTGGCAATAATTCAGTGCTCAATAGGGAATTGATTTAAAAAGTGATGTGATATTCATATGAAGAATACTTCGATCAATTATAATTTTTAGAATTACGGACCTAGAAAACATTCATGATATATTGTTAAGCAATAAATACAGCTTAAAGAGGAAACCTATCACTCTATCATAAAGTGTCATATCTTTGAATATTTATGTAAAGATACAATCACTACATACTTCTGTCTCTTTGTGTGTGTGCATATATCTGTGTCTTCTTTATGGATATCTGTATCTAAATATATGTGTGTATATTTTATATAGCTGCATTTCTAAGATTTTTAAAAATGCAGCAAACATTAGCAGAGATTGACAGAATTTTTGGTGATACTCTCTTCTATTTTCAATGGAAACTATTTTAATCAGAACAATGGTTGACTAATGTCTTATAGAAAATTTTGTAATTTAGATAAATCTCAAAGACACCAGAGATGTAAATTTCTCAGTTACTATATGAACTATTATCTATGAATATACTGACCATTAAATTTTTTCTATTATTACAATGGAATCCATCATTTAGTTGCTAAAGTTTCCTGTATTATAAAGGCAATTTACTCTGCTTTAACAAAAGGTAGCTAATAAGAGAATAGAGAGCTTTTCTTTCTTGGCCAAATAAGGACAAATAGTTAACCTCTCCCTAGATTTTAAGAAAGAAAAAAAAAATAAAACTCTGAAATTAAAGAACACATATTTCAACTCTAGCTGAGTTGTCCTTCTGTCTTACAGTAGAATGAAAGAACTTTTCTCAGAAGGGAAGTTGTTTAGAAGAATTTCAAATATTCATATTTTCTTATTTTAAAATCTGGAAGATTCTATAGCACAATAAACTAGTATTTAACAAAGAACTACCAATTAAAATAAACATGGAAACGTTCTATTGATCTTCGTGTTTCAGGATATAACTTTTTTTTTTTTTTTAAGATTTTATTTATTTATTTATTCGACAGAGATAGAGACAGCCAGCGAGAGAGGGAACACAAGCAGGGGGAGTGGGAGAGGAAGAAACAGGCTCATAGCAGAGCAGCCTGATGTGGGGCTCGATCCCAGAACTCCAGGATCACGCCCTGAGCCGAAGGCAGACGCCCAACCGCTGTGCCACCCAGGCGCCCCTCAGGATATAACCTAATTATAATCTGGCACAGAGATGGTAAATCTAAAGATTGTAAATCAGAATATTATAGTAGAAAACAGTAACAGTAGCAAAAAAGTTTGTTAATGCCTTTAAATGTGACACAAAACATTTTATTTCCTATCTTTCAAAGTAAATTAATGGCAAATTTGAAAATGATGATCTATATGTTAGAATAAGTTATTTATCAAGACGTCCTGAATACTCTATATATTCTATTACATATAAACTCTATTATATTATGAAACTATTATATTATCTCACTGTTTTAACGAACATCAAGGTGATATTAAGATTTTATAATTTCTCTAAATGCCTTATCCTCTCTTTGGTAACCCTTAGAATCAAGAGTCTAACCATACTCTCCCAAGTTGATGTATTTGCCTGTTTCTATCTGTTCAGTTCCTGTGGTTATGAGGCAATTTCTACTGAATATCAGGATTTACAAACACATATTCTTTAATTGATTTGAAGCAAAAACTTTGATTTAATAGAGTATACATAGAACTTTAAGTACATTTGCTGGTCTTCTGTTTAAAACCAGTTATGTTAACCTTTGGTAACTCATATATCTGTTCTGGATTTTAGCTTTCTTTACTGAAAAATACATGATCTTTAGGCTTCCATATAGTTTTGAAATGAAATGATTTTTCAGCATAGCATTCACATCTTAGTGTGAAAGATTTCACCTAAGAAAAGTTTTGATAAGATGTTAACTAAGATTAATATAATGTTCCAAGCATGAGTATAACCACTGATTAAAACTTCCCAATAAATCAGAAATCTCAATAAATCTGTATAAATCCCAATAAATCAGTGGTGGAGGTACAATCATCTTTATTTTACAGATATTTCAGAGAGTTGGTGGCAAAACCAAGGCTCATCTAATTTCCAAGCCTGAGTGCTCATTTCCCACATAGCGTTCCACATAGGCACTGGGAGTAGAGATAATAAAGGCAATGGGGCGCTAAAAGATGGGTGTCACTAAAGGAGAAGAAAGCACAATTGGTGACTTGGGGAAAAGGATACATTTTAGTTACGCTGAATTGTCATTCCTTGCTTGGTCAGCTTACCAGTTAGGTAACAACTTAAAAGCAAGTGGGTAGTTAAAAGTCACTTTTATATATTTTGTAATGAGAATACTAGGCTAACTATTTGTGTGTGTTGCATTGTTCCCCCGAGGCAGTCTCTTAAGGAAAATAGAATGTGTATATAAGACCGTAAGTGAGGGTTTCTGCAATATGTAACGTGTGTTATCTTACCGCGGCAGTGGCCATATGTATTCTCTTGTGTATAGTAAGAGAGCCTTGTTTAATGCTGATCTGTTTCAAGTTAAAAATGAAAGTTCATATAGAAAAATAACAAGTAGCAATTTAAAAGAAAGTTATCTGTTTCCTGAGTTTCTCAGTCTTTGATTAAAAAGCCAGAACTAGTTGACATAAGGCAAGTTTTATATATGTTTATAAAACATAAACATGATAACGATAAACAGTAGACACATGAATGTGTATGTATATTTTATAGATAGGTATAGATAAATGTGTATATATGTTAATGTATTTACATTCAATTACACCCATACTGTAATAGATGTGTAGCTAAAATAGTAGTAAAAATATTTATTATAAATTTATTGCAGTTACCATCTGGGATGAAATTTTTAGACTCATTAATTTTTTTTTTATAAATGAAGAAAAAATACTAAAATTACCCCCACACCATGCTTAAGAGCTATATTTTAAAGTAAGCTGTGATTCCAAGCTTCCATCTGCTGACTTGCTGAGTGATATAGAGCATTTGCTCCCACTGCTGCCCTTCTGGTCTTTCTTCATTTTCTGAATTAGCCCCTGCGCTTCAGGGGACCAGATAACATGCTTCTATGCTCTGTCAGCTTGTTCTGCAATAAATCATCAGAGGCAACAACATTTGTTTAGGCCTATTTAAAAGGGTCTCCTGGGAAAATTTGCGAGCAGAGAAAACACTGTCAAACTAACTTTTATAACTTCATCTCTTACTTCCACACCCTTTTATCTTGGTCTTTCAGTGGTGTCACTCTACGTATTATTTGTTTTTAAATATTGTGAAATGACACAGCTGAATTAGTGAAGGCGCCAGATCCCAACTCCTGTAAGATTAGCTAAGACAAAAAGCAATTAGTTGCTAAGTATTTAATGACAGGATAGATTTCTTTGCTCGGGCGTATTGTCCTATCCATTAAATGAAAGCTGAAGAACCTTTGTGCTAGCTGTTCTTCCCTTTACTCGTGAAAAGATTATCCCAATCAATCTTACGTAGAAAAGCCACATCTCTATGTGTGATAAAGAAATTTGAATTATAAACACGTGCATAAAGTTTTACCTAAAATTATGCATTACTTTCTAAAAGCACCATTTATATATTATGTAATGGTAGATTATAATCTAAGACATGGAGTAAACAAATGTTCTCTATCGCTTCGTCAATGTTTCCTGTTTTCAGACCAGAAATCTAGAAGGGAATTTAGTGATCATTTAGCTCAAGCACATTATTTTACAGATGAGGAACTCTAGTTCAAAGAGGATATGAAGTTGCTGGAGGTCATACAGAAAATTAGTACGAAACCTTTGAAGCGGTGTTCGTTCTGGTCTCCCCAGCATTTTTGGATGATTGTAAGTCAGTGATTGAGCCAAGCTCTCCATCAGATGGCCATACTAGGGTATCTAGCATATGGAATCTCTTCAGGATGCTCACCTTATTACCAGAGCTAAATTTGAGATGAAAGAAAGACAAAAGAAAAAAAAAAATCTGAGAGACTAGAGGGGAATAAAAAGCAAATGTAACAAGGAAACATTTAAAAATACCCTGCAAAATCTGCAAGTTGGCCAGCCAAATCATCTGACCAATCAAGGGTTTTTTGAGTTCACGGGATATTGAATGGTACAATAGAAAGATTTTGAGGCTCAACTCAACTTAGAACACTTGCTTTGTCACTTATTAGCACCGTACACCTGCCACTCAGAAATAGCAGGTTGGTGGTGATACTTGGTGCAATATAGAGCAATCACTGTTTGCTTATTAATAATTGGTTCTCACCTCTATTTGGGCTGTGCTCTGCCCCATGGGATAGTTGCCAACATGGCGGTCTGAACATGCCAGTCAAGTAAACTTTCAAGCAGGATGGGGAGGTTGAGATTTTCAGGTTTTTACAGAGATCAATTCACAAGTAAACATTGGGTCAGGGATGACATCCCTTTAAAATCAATGAAAGCAAGATCACTCCCTAACTCCCAATATATTTTTCGAACTATATTTTCAACAAGGTTATTACCTTGTAGCCAGGATGAAGCTAAGCAAAACTTGAAATATGAAACTAGGCAGGAGGGGTTCTCTCTGTACTTTTTCTCCTTTCCCTCCCCAAACTCTACTTACTCAATTTCAAACGTCCTTCTTGATGTTCTGTTTACAATTGAAAAGCTTATCCACAGGCAGAATCCATAACTAAATATTTTGTCATTGTCATATCCTGGGAACATGTGCATTTGAGCAGAAGGCTTGATGGGAAAGGAACAAACATGAATTATTAAGGCGTGTAGTGGGACAGAAGGGTTCCTAACATGTGTTGCATTATCTCGTCCTCTAACTCTGTGAGTTAATGCACTTAACTCAATTTTATAGATAAGAAACAAAAATGGAAATAGAACAGCAAGAAAATGTGTATGGGGTGTGAAAGTGTGTACACGGGCAGCAGGTTGAGCAATGAGCATGCACGGTGAGTTGGAAAATGACAGTGACTTTGTAAATTGTAATTTAGAAGTCTTTGACAATTTGGACCACAATTATGGAGTTGGACCCTTTTTTGGTTCTATGTGAGACTTTCAACCTCATTCTGAAGAAACCGCTACTCTTGAAAATTCTTCACCTGGTCAGTGCCTAGATTTCTTAAAGAGGTAGGATAGACAGGTGCACAAACTCTACTGCTCACAGCATTTGTCTTGCAGTTGGGCTTTTTGTCTTTCTAATGTTGGTGGCCTTCACCGGGTAATCAGGAGAATCAGAGACTCTTCCCTGCTGCTTTTCTTCTAAGATGCTTCCTTTCTTCCAGTTCAGTGCTTCTCAAAAGTGGGTATGGAAACTAATAAGTAGGAATTTACTAATTTACTTACCAGGTTACCCATATTATCCCTATGGGTCAGTCCTATCCCTTCTGTCGCCAATGATTTCTTCTTCCTTAAATATTTATTATTCTGTTTTTAATTTTGTGAGATTTCAAATTCCTCTATCCCCTTCTCTTCCTCTTCCTCTTTGATATGGACTAAGTAAAAATTTGGGGGATGTGTGATCTCTTATCCTTCATGGTGAAGATGATTCCATTGTGACAATTGGTAAGTACAAGAAGGTGAGAGACACTGGAATCATATGTTTGCAAATTTATCCAGAAATATTCATCCCACCCCAGCCTGTTCCAAATATTATTGTTGTTTCTACTATGAAGATAAATTATATTGTAAAGAAATTCTTTAATATTTTTCTGCACGTGAAAGCAGAGAGAATAGTTCAAGAACTGCATTAGATTAAATCTGCATTTATAAAATAATGACATAACACCACTTCAGTCACCATGGAATTATAGCAAAGGCAAAGAAAGCAGACTTTCAACCTTAGAGATATGTTTTACCTATATTTTAATCAGAAATAATTAATATACAACAATCTGCATTTAAAGAAAAACTCGATATGCCCAAAGTCATACCTAACAACATTAAGAATTATTTCTGAATTTTCATACAACCCATGTAATTATATAGGCTACTAAAATTTGCAACATAAAGAAATACTGATATCACAGACTGCCCTGTGAATATCTCCTAGAATAACAGAAGTCTAGGTTGAATTCATTCACTTAAGAAGAAACAATTTTTATTGTACCTGAAGGGTTATGATGATAGAAACAATATTTTAAGTGATTGAAAACAATTGGCAATAAACTAATTGAGTCCTTTTCAAAGCATCATCAGTGAGCACTTCAGAGAAATCTGAGTGTTTGGGAGGAAGTAGCTTATTAACTTCTATCCTTTAATGACAAGAGGACACTCCAGACATTATTTCATTGATAAGACATTCCTGAACAAATAGAGGATAAAAAGACAAATCTAGGACTTTAAAAATAATTTTCTGCTACTTCCTGCCTTCCTCTCATCTTTCCTTCCTTCCTCCCTGCCTTCTTTCCTATTCTTTATGCCATTCTGTGTCTTATGGCTAAAGAAATATTTTATACCCTTCAGTTGCACGGAAAAGGAATTTCATGATTTCATGATGGTTGTACAACTTGCGTATTTTCTTTCTCATTTTTTGGTAGCTGATTTATCTTGGGGGTTGATGTGTTCGAATGGGTTTTCCACATGTGGGAGGGCAATGACTGGTCCTGAAAAGAAGTTCATGTTTACATTTCTTTTCTTTATGCTTTTGCACTAATATGCAGTTTTATAATTGAAAAACAATATAGTCAATTGAATTTGTTTTTTAAATCCTAGTTTGGAGACTTAAATTACCTCTGAATAATTTTTATGCTAACCTCATGATTCTTTACTGTTCCAGAGCTCTCCTATCTTTGAACCAGGAACACATACAGTTTATTTGGAGACATTATGTTCACCCATCTGATTCTACTGTGATGAGTTGTATGACACCAGACAAATTACATAATATTTGTAAGCCTCAGTTTCCTCATTGGTACAGTGGAGGTGATAATGTTATTGGGAAGACCAAAGGAGATTGTGCATAAAAGCACCGATCATGGTGCTTTGCCACATAAATGTTAGCTCAGATCATTATCTGATTCTTCTCTAATACATGCATAACACTACACTGTCCCAGGATCACTTAAATTTATATAAAAATAACTCAGATTTAACAAAAAACCTTTGTTTAAATGATCAAAGCATAAGATAGGACTATAAAGATGTAGGTGATATTTTAAAAATATATATTCACTTGAATGTTATCCTTTAAGTCATCTTAGAAAGTAGACACATATTCAAAAATCTTATCATTGCTCTAAGTTTTTTAGATTTATGGCAGACTTCAGAAACAAATTTTGAGCCATATTAAAAAAAAAAACCCTCAATGTTACTGTTTTTATTTGGCTAAAAGTTGAGCCCCTTCTTGAGGAGCGAGGAAGGTCAAATGGAATACTCTATTCTATTTGAAAGAGATTTAAATTAAAAAGAGCTAGTCAAACATACAATACTATGAAGTAGAGTATTAAAGAATGAATATACTCACTGAGAATATTAGGAAATATGCCTCAGGCTCTTTAAGGAATTCTAAAAGCCTACAGTTTTAAGCTAGAGTAGCACTGTTATGGTGTGTATGGTCTCTAGAGTGCCCACCTGGAGGAAGACAACACCCATTTGAGGATGTAAAATTTCGTTGATAAAAAATTCCTTCATACTATTGATGTTATCACTCTGCTTTTATGCATCTCTTGCCACATAGAAAATTATCTCCTATAATGGTATTTAATCCCGAAACATCATAGTCTGCTGAACTATGCCCTTCAGTTTATCTTCCAAATTCCTGTAAGGTTGGGAAAAAAGTTTTGCCATAGCAAACCAAACATGACTTAGGCAGGAGTGTCACAAATGAGTGACTTCATATTACCTGTTTATTTAAATAACGAGCTGAGCTTAAAATAAAGATTAGATAAATATATGTTGAAGTTTATAATTTGTGGAGCATGGTGGTGCAAATGAGTTATAAAGCAAGTAGATCATGGAATAAATATTAAGATCTGGAATGGAAGCCTAGGGAAATGACAGCCAGACCTGGCAGGTAGAATAACACTTACGGTTTTGAGGTCTGTTGAAACAGGCAATAAAATCTGATTTGGTAGTTTAAACAATATCGTAGTTTAAATTGACCATTGTCAGATCATTCGGTTAATTTAGAACCCACAAGAGAACATGATTTGATCATATACTGTTTCTTGATGTGGAGAGATTGATTTCACCTTACAAATATTTGCCGTCGATTGAGTCCTCTTTGACTTTTCCTCAGAGGTCATTTCAAATCCTTCTGATTTTTAAAAAATTTACAAATTCAGCACTTCTCTTTTTCGATTCTGTCACTTTGTATTAATATTTTCTGGCTACCAACTGGATGTCATACTTCTTAATATAAGCCGACTTATCTCATCCTCCTTAAGTACAACGATAGACATATCCTAATCAGGGTCTGCTGAGGCATCTTATCACCACTGGGAAATCAGGGACTGTGGATTAGCGGCTCTCCTTATGTGCAAATGGAAAAAGAGCTAAAGCATTATGTGCTGCATTTTCTGGATTAGTACATGTCTTTTAATATTCTTAGGAGCCTTAGAAATGTATTCAATTGTTTAATATCAAGATTTAGAAAAATAGCAAATAATATTTGGAGCATGGATGAATATATCATTTTGCAAGTTACCTTTTAACTAATTAATGGCTTTCTTGGAGATATTCCCAAAGCAGGTGTGTGTTTACAACATGGTTAAATCCATTAGGCAAAGAGAGGGAAAAGAGCCACAATACCGAAGATGCATTTTGAATGTGATAGAATACAGCTCAGATGCTACCAAGATACTCAGGTTAAGGTTTGTCAGTGGCTAAGTTACAGTGGCTAAAATTTATCAAGCTTCTTCAATGAAATTACATGAAATGCTCCTCAGCAATCTACTCTATAACTTATAGACTTCAAGTAATTTCTTCATATAGCTTGCAAAAATGGAAGAATTTCTTGAAAATTCATGCATACTACTTGCCATCATTTGTTTTGATTCATTTAATGGAATTCTAATGTCAGTATTTTAAGAAACACTATGTGCTGTTTTCATTGTTCTGCAAATACACTTTCAATTTAAGACATTTTTATAAAGAAAAGAGTTTAGAATCAAAGATGGTAAAATTACAGATATACGAAACCCTCCTTATTCAGTCGCTTCTGTGCTCTTCCCATTTGCGGGTTTAATGTGTTAGAATTTAAGAAGATTTCAGTTAGAATCCTAGAAGACATGTTTTCAAACAGTCTATCATTCGTAGATACTTCGTGAACATTCCCACTTGGCTTATAAGAAGTTAGTGCGACATACCTTTTCATAAATATAATTGTTACATTCAAAAAGATTTCTTATTCCAATCAGGTGAAGACAGGGGGGAGATCAAGACTCGAATAAGATAGGTATATCAGGGTGGAAGAGTTCAGTTACCAAAGCCAAGGAAGTACCATTACCACACCCATCAGCATAAATGCCGTAGATGCAGTTGCTGCCGAACATCCTGCTCCCGTTGTATCTAACGGACTACCTCGGCCCGTCTGATGGATCTGCTTTACGTCACTGAGGTTCATCTCCTCTGGCATCCCTGCAGGAGCAAATAAGAAAACACAGAAGAATGCATGACCACCTCACCGTCATGGGTCTAGAACAGCTCTTCAACCCCAAATGTGGACGCCATTGTTTAGTCCTAACCTTCCCCATGTGTTCGCCTAACTCTAAATGGATAATGCGCCACAGGTCCTTGGGTCTTCTTAGTGCAGGCCCTTGAGTGGGAGTTCTCAAAGATATTATAAGAGCAAAATGAAAAGCTCTCCAGCTTTTTAAAGTACTTGGAATATTTTTTCTAATGTCACTGATTGGTTAAAAAAAATTAATTAAAATGTGCTGAGGTAGGGCTTTATTGCTTGCCTCAGAGATGTAACAATTGTGGTAACTGTGTGGAACCTTTCTAGTGAAAATAAAATCATGTAAGGAGAAATAATTAGCACATATTTAAAATAGAATTTTTATAGATTGTATTTCATTTTATTATTTTTTTAAGATTTTATTTATTTATTTGACAGAGACAGCCAGTGAGAGCGGAAACACAGGCAGGGGGAGTGGGAGAGGAAAAAGCAGGCTCCCAGTGGAGGAGCCGGATGCGGGACTCGATCCCAGGACTCCAGGACCACGCCCTGAGCTGAAGGCAGACGCCTAACGACTGAGCCACCCAGGCGCTCCTGTATTTTGTTTTAGACTGAACTATGCATAGCTCCTTATTGGAAAAATATCAAAGAATAATAAATATTAATGATATCCTTTATACACATACACAGCTGTGGGGATGGAGGTATAGACCTCTGTCAACAGAAGAATTTGTTAGTAGGATGGTGATTAAAGTTAAGAATGAAGTGTTGGATTAAAAAAAAATTGGTAAAATTAGAGACCAAGATCCAGGTACATCCTGGGTATTACTTCTCTGTGCTATGAAACCTGACAAGTTGGGGAGACCAACCCCCAAACTATTGGGGATGAAATAATCATTTTCTTAAAGAAGCTTACCTTACCATGATGCATGTAGGGAATTACTGACTTATCATTTACTATGTGGTACCTGCAATGTTTTTGAGACCATGTGGCCATCTGAAATATCTCATGGCATGCTACTATCTGTCACAATTAATAAAGTTTACATTCAGTGTTGCTACAGCCATAAATATTGACATCGTAATTACAGTGAGATTGAAAAAAACTCCTCATATAAAGTCAATATTTATGTAATTAGGTCAATACATGTATATAATTCAGAAGGTAAGCTCTGCTGTGTCCAGGGATGAGAACATTCAAACGAAGCACAGCTCTACTGATCTGACATATTGATTTTACAGTCTGAGCTCTTACATTATTATTCATTGTTTGGGTACCTGTTTTGCCCTTCTGTGTCATTAGGCAAGATGAATAAAGTAGTGATTCTTTTTTTTTTTTTAAATAGGGACCAGAGTGTGAATATTTTAGTCATGGTTTTATACTTCTTGTTATAGCCAGAGCTTAACAAGGAGCTATGAGGACGTTAGGCAATTTAAAAAAAAACTTTTTTTCCCAAGATAACTGTATAAATTTGAACTTGAAGGGATTTACTTTTCTTTTTCAAAGCACTGTGAAGAGATGTCTGTGTTGGATTCATGAGTAACTTTTTCTTATGCCTTTTTGAGTTTCATTCATTCATAAGCCAGGCACTGGTCTGGGTTCAGGGGTATCATAAATGTGTTAAAAAAAAAAAAGTAATTAGAAAGCTGTTAAATCTTATGTCTGTAAGTCAGGCAATGCTGGGAGGGATATCCCACTTTCAATCAGATGTCATTTTCACATCTGAGGTAGAGATGTTATTAATAAGTGGAATAGTTCTAAGGATGATGGACCCTAGAGATGAAACTTACATGACAACAGTTAAAGATTCCTTCAAGAGCCTTGCAGTGAAGGCTGCAGTTTTGGATCAAATCACAATGTGGTCTTGACATCTGTTAAGAAATCTGAGCATGCTAAGAAGGCTAGCCCCACAATTATTTGATACAAAGATGCTGTTCTTGAAGGAATTTAACTAAACTTGTGAATTATGCCAAAACTTAACCAAAGACCCATAAAAGAAAAAAAATTAGTTTGGGAATTTATTATGGTAATAAATAAAAAAGTAATCTTCGAATTATCTTTTTAAGTATCATAGCAATACACAAGATGCCAATAAATTCATATTTCTGTGTTTGGTGAGGGAAGACAGTCCTGTAATTATAAAAACAAATGTACTATTAAAATTTGGGTACATGCCTAATGGATGGTGCTATGAAGTATGTAAAAGGGATGGATGTCACTTGGTCAGAAAGGACTCCACGAAAGAAGTGTCATGTGATAATTTATTTGGCAATATCTACAGAACACGTGCTATGGTGTCAGTATTGTTCCAAACACTTCACAAATATTAACTTGTTTAATTTTCATGGCAATCCCGTGTAGTCAGCACTGTTACTGTGCCTGATTTTATAGCTGAGGAATCTGAGGCACTGGGAGGTTAAGTAACGTGTGAGCAGGGGAAGCAAACATCAAATCCAGAAGTCCAGACCCAGCCTGTGTTCTGATCCCTTGCTGTGCTCACTCCAAGCACTTTGCTGGGCACCGAGAAAACATTTCACACAGATTGGGAACAGAGGTTAATCATATTGTCAGGGTGTGTGTGTTCGTGTGTGTGTGCGTGTGTGTGCGTGTGTGTGTGTGTGTTCTTTGAGCTGGGATAGCTGATTGTGTGATACTTTTGCGCATTAATCAAGCAACTGTAAGCACTCAGAATTCATGTGGCGAGTGAACTGTGTTGAATCTAAATGACTTGAATCTGGGAGGATTGTAGCTTTTTTTTTTTTTTTTTTAAGATCTATTTATCTTAGAGACAGTAATGAGTACGTGCACGCACATGCAGGGAGGGGAGGGGCAGATGGAGAGGGAAAGGCAGAATCTCAAGCAGACTCTTTGAGCGCGGAGCCCTACACTCCCTGATCCAAGGCCCCTGACACCATGATCTGAGCCGAATCAAGAGTCCCCCACCTAACTGACATAGCCACCCAGGCGCCCCATGTAGCTGCTTTTTTATCACGCGTTTGCCCACCTTTTCCTTGTGACAGGGGAATGTGGGTATTTTTTCCTTTCTCTCCACTTCATCTATCCACATATTTAAAAAAATTCTCTTCACTGAACAATGAAGAGGATATTTAAAGATCATTTATTCTCTATTTTTAATAAGGAAAACTACATGGGCAAGAATTAATTCTTAATTTGGTCACTCATTTACAAATTTTACCTCCTGCTACCTCTCTGTCAGGCACCCAGCTGGAGACTGAATATATACTATGCATTTACAGGCTTTTTCTTCGTACTTTAAGTCTTAAACAAAAAGCAATGCTGGCAGTATAGAGGAGATTTAAATGTTGGGAGTGGCCTAGACGTCATTATTTGAATTCAACAAAGTCAAAATAATTTATCTCTACAATGGTCGAAAGTGTCTATTACAAAGTATGCTTTTAATAAATATCATTGAATGAATAAATTGAAGGGCTGTGGTCCTCACACAGTAGAATGAATTAGGTAGAATTATTTTCTCTCCCCTACAGATTAGGGGCTGCCGTAGTAGTCTACTCGAGGTAATGTGGTCGTAGCTAAATCCCAGGTGGGTCCCAGTCAAACGTGGTTCTCTTTGATCCTCGCGCCATGCTCTTTGCTGCTACACAAATAAAGCATTGAACTTGCAGTCAAACACTGGCTCTGCCACAGTCTGGCTGGATAACTTCAGACATGACTTCGGTTTTACGGAACTTTGACATGACAGCATTTTCAGTGAGAAAGGAGGGTTAGTCAAAATACCGTACTGACTCATTGATTAAGTATTTGGAAAATAAGATAGATATTTATCCCGCAGCATTCTCATGTCATAAGACCAAAGACTGAAGTATAAATAATGAGGAAGCAGACAAATCATACAGGTGGTTTTTTGAGATTTATGTGTAGGTGGGGGAAAGCATACAGATTTTTAGGCAGACTCTATAAAATAAAAGAGTAGTAGCTTTAACATCTTAAAAAAAAAAAGAATCTCTGTGCAACATGAAAAAGTAAAGCACGGGGACAAACAGCGAAGTGGAGAAACTCCTGCAGCGCGTACCGAGCAATGTCTTTAACACGGAAAGAGTTCTTAGAATCCATAAAAAAAACAACAAAAACCCCAATAGAAAAATGGTGAAAGGAAGTAAATGGATATTTACAAGATAAAAGGTTAATTTCTAAGAAAAAATTGAAAAGCCTTCTTTCCTGGAAAGAAAATCAGTATCATTTTACACATGATAAGATGTCAATTATCTAATGTCCAGTGACAAAGGCAAGGCAGAGAGGAAATATTTTGTCAAGGATACAACCCCCTTTTTAGGGCATTTGCCAAAATATAGAAAAATGTTTTAAATATATGTTACCTCAACCCATAATGCCACCTTTATGACTAATTTTATGGGCATCATTAAGAAAATATACACATATTTATTCACAAAATATTAATCTGTACAATATGAATAAAAATGTTACTAGTAAATTGGGTAAGAAAACTAAGTGCACACATTATTACAAAGATTCAAAGAGTAGATATTGGTACAGAAAAAAATTTGATATAACTTTATATATATACTTTCATGATCTCTAGGGATATTTAAATCTGCTGGATTATAGCTGCTTTTCTTTGTGGGTAGGGTATCCCTCATTAACTTCTGTGTTTGCCTAGTAGGCACTTGATATTAATTAGGTGAATGAATAAATTGATAATTTAAATGAATTCAGAAAACTATAAAATTATAAAAAGTGTTTCTCTGATTCGGTTTTTCTTCCCCCCATCTTTAATGAGATGTAACTGACACACAATATTGTGCAAGTTTAAAGTACACAACACACGGATTTGGAATACTGAAATATTGCAAATGATTACCACCATAGTTCTAGCTAACATCTTCCTCATGCCGCATAATTACTGTTTCTTTTTTGTGGTGAGAATATTTTAGATCCGATCTCTCAGCGATTTTCAAGCATATGACGCAGTGTTAGAGCACTAACCGCCATGCTGTATGCTAGATCACCAGAACTGCTTTATCTTACACCTGCCAGATTGCATCCTTCAACCAACAACCCCATTTCCCTCACCACCGCCCACCCCCAGTCTCTGCTAACCTCCACTCTACTGTTTCTGTGTTTAGTCTTTTTTAGGTTTCACATATGAATGATATGATACAGTATTTGTCTTTCTATGAGTTATTTAACTTAGCATAATGTCCTCATTTGTCTCAAATGGCATAATTTCCGTCTTTCTCATGGCTGAATATTCCATTGAGTGTACATATACCACATATTTTCCCATTAATGGATTCTTAGGCTGTTTCCTTATCTTGGCATTTGTGAATAATGAGGCAATGAACATGAGAGTAAAGATATTTCTTTGAGATCCTGTTTTAATTTCCTTTGGTTGTATGCCCAAAAGTGGGATTGCTGCATCATATGTAGTCCTATGCTTAATATTTTAAGGAATTCTATATTGTTTTCCATTGTGTGCAAACCAATTTCCATTCCTATTAAGAGTGCACAGAGTTCCCCTTTTCTCCACATCCTCACCAATATTTGTTGTCTTTTTGATAGTAGGCATACTAGTGGGTGTGGGGTGATATCTCATAGTGGTTTTGATTTGCATTTCTCTGATGATTAGTGATGTTTAGCACTTAGCTTTCTCATGCACCTGTTGGCTCTTTGTATGTCTCTTTGGAATATGTCTATTTAGTCCCTCAAATTCAGTTTCATTCATTCATTTTACATTTTAATTCCAGGGTAATTAACATACAGTGTTATATTAGTTAAAGCTGTACAATATAATGATTCAAAAATTCCATATATTTCTCAGCTTATCAAGATAAGTGTACTCTTAATCCCCTTCACCTATTTTACCCATCCCTCCCCCCACCTCTCCTCTAGTAACCATCTGTTTATTCTCTGTAGTTAAGAGTCTGTTTTTTGGCTTGTTTCTCTCTCTCTCTCTCTTTTTTTTTTTCCTTTGTTCATTTGTTTTGTTTCTCAAATTCCACATATGAGTGAAATCTTATGGTATTTGTCTTTCTCTGACAACTTATTTTGCTTGGCATTATGCTTTTTAGATCCATCCATGTTGTTGCAAGTGGCAAGATTTCATTCTTTTTTATGGCTGAACAATATTCCATTGTGTGTCTAAATACCACATCTTCTTTATCCATTTACCTATAGATGGATACCTGGGCTACTTCCATAGTTTTCCTATTGTAAATAATGCTGCAGTAAATATAAGCGTGTATATATATCTTCAAATTAGTTAATATTCTTTGGATAAATGCCTGGTAGAGCCATTCCTGGATCATAGGGTAGTTCTATCTTTAATTATTTGAGGAACTGCCATACTGTCTTGCACAGGCTACACCAGTTTGCATTCCCACCAATAGTACATGAACATTCCTTTTTCTCCGCATCCTAACACTCGTTATTTCTTGTCTTTTTGATTCTAACCATTCTGACTGGTGTAAGGTAGTTTCGATTTGCATTTCCCTGACGATGACTGATGTTGAACATCTTTTTTGTGTCTGTTGGTTATCTGTATGTCTTCTTTGGAGAAATATCTGTTCATGTCTTCTGCCCATTTTTAATTGTAGTCAATTCATCTTTGACAAATGTGGTTTTCTTATTGTTGAGTTGTATAAGTTCTTTATATATTTTGGATACTAACCCTTTATGAGATAGGTCACTTGCAAATATTTTCTCTGACTCAGTAAAGTTACCCTTTTTGTTTTGTTCTTTCCTTTTCTGTGCAGAAGCTTTTTATTTTGACATGGTCCCAATAGTTTATTTTTGCTTTTATTTCTCTTGCCTCAGGAGACATATTTAGACAAATGTTGTAATGGCTGATGTCAGAGAAACTACTGCTTGCGTTCTCTTCTAGAATTTGTATGGTTTCATGGCTCACGTTTAGATGCTTAGTCCATTTCGAGTTTATATTTGTGTATGGTATAAGAAAATGGTCCAGTTTTATTTTTCTGCATGTGGCTGTCCAGTTTTCCAAAAACCACTTATTGAAAAGACTGTCTTTTTCCCATTGCATATTCTTGCCTCCTTTGTCAAAGATTAATTGACCATGTAATTGTGGGTTCACTTATTGGCTTTCTATTCTGTTCCATTGAACTATGTGTTTATTTTTGTGCCAGTACCATACTGTTTTGATTACTGTAACTTTGTGATATAATTTGAAGTCTTGAATTGTGATATCTCTAGTTTTGTTTTTCCTTTTCGTGATTCCTTTGGCTATTTGGGGTCTTTTGTGGCTCCATATAAATTTTAGGATTGTTTGTTCTAGTTCTTTGAAAAATGCTGTTGGTATTTTGATTGGGATTGCATTAAATGTGTAGATGGCTTTGGGTAGTATGGACATTTTAACAATATTTGCTCTTCCAATCCAGGAGCATGGAATGTCTTTTCATTTCTTTTAGTCATCCTCAATTTTTTTCATCAACATTTTATAGTTTTTAAGAGTACAGGTCTTTCACCTCTCTGGTTAAGATTGTTACTAGGTATTTTATTATTTTTGGTGTAATTGTAAATAGAATTGTCTTTTTAATTTCTCTTTCTGCTGTTTCATAATTAGTGTATAGAAATGCGATGGATTTCTGCACATCGAGTTTGTATCCAGCAACCTTGCTGAATACACTTACTATTCTGTTTTTTTTTTTTTTTTGGTAGTCTTTAGGGATTTCACGTGAAATGCAAATAATGAAAGTCTTACTTCTTTCTTACCAATATGGATGTTTTTTCTTTCTTTAAAAATTTTTTTAAATTTTTTAATAGATTTTATTTATTTGTGAGAGAGAGCAAGAGAGAGAGGGAGCACAGGTAGGGGAGAGGGGCAAAGAGAGAGGGGGAAGGAGCTCCCTGCCCAGCAGGGAGGGACATGGGGCTTGATCCCAGGTCCTTGGGATCATGACCTGAGCCAAAGGTAGACGCTTAACTGACTGAGCCACCCAAGTGCCCCGTTCAGTCTTCTCTCTTTATTGCTGTGGCTAAAACTTCCAGTACTATGTTCAATAATAGTGGTGAGAGTGAACATCCCTGTCTTATTCCTGACCATAGTGAAAACACTCTGTTTTTCCCCATTACGATGTTATGGGTGGGTTTTTCATGTAAAGCCTCGATTATGTTGAGGTCTGTTCCCTCTAAACCTGCTTTGTTGGGGGTTTTTAATATGAATGGGTGTTGTACTTTGTTAAATGCTTTTTCTGCTTCAATTGAAATGATCATACAGTTTTTATCCTCTTATTGATGTGATGTATCCCATTGATTTGTGAATAACGAATCACCCTTGTATCTCAGGAAAAAATCCCACTAGATCATGGTGAATGATTTATTTAATTTATTGTTGGATTCTGTTTGCTAATATGTTTCGAGGATTTTTGTATCTATGTTCATCAGAGATAATAGCTTGTAGTTATCTTTTTTTGTGGTGTGTTTTTCTGATTTTGGTATCAGGATAAACCTCATAGACTGAACTGGGAAGATTTCCTTCCTCTTCTATTTTTTGGAAAAGTTTGAGATTAAAAAGTATTAACTCTTTTAAATGTTTGGTGGAATTCACCTGTAAAGGCTTCTGGTCCTGGACTTTTGTTTTTTGGGGAGTTTTTTGATTACTGATTCAATTTCATCACTGGTAATCAGTGTTCAAATTTTCTATTTTGTTCTGATTCAGTTTTGGAAGGTTATACAGTTTTAAGGATTTATCCGTTTCTTTAAGGTTGTCCAGTTTGTTGGCATATAATTTTTCATAATGTTCTCTTATCTTTTGTATTTCTGTGATGTTAGTTGCTATTTCTCCTCTTTCATTTTTGATTTTGTTTTAGTACTCTCTCTCTCTCTTTTGATGAGTGTGGCTAGACGTTCATCAATTTACTTGATCTTTTCAAAGAACCAGCTCCTGGTTTCATTGATCTTTTCTTTTCTTTTTATCTTTTGTTTTCTTTCTTTTCATTTCTTTATCATTTATTTCCACTCTAATCTTTATTGTTCTCTTCCTTCTGCTAGATTTGGGTTTCATTTGTTCTTCTTTTTCTAGCTCTTTCTAGCTGTAAGGTTAGATTGTTTATTTTAGACTTCTCTTGCTGCTTGAGGTAGGTCTGTATTGCTATAAACTTCCCTCTTAGAAGAGCTTTGTTGCATCCCAAAGATTTTGGATGGTTGTGTTTTCATTTGTCTCTAGGTATCCTTTAATTTTCTCTTTGATTTCTTGGTTGAGACATTCATTTTTAGTAACATGTTATTTAACCTCCATGTATTTGTGGTCTTTCAAGATTTTTTTTTTTTTAAGATTTTATTTATTTATTTGACAGAGATAGAGACAGCCAGCGAGAGAGGGAACACAAGCAGGGGGCGTGGGAGAGGAAGAAGCAGGCTCATAGCGGAGGAGCCTGATGTGGGGCTCGATCCCATAACACTGAGATAACGCCCTGAGCCGAAGGCAGACGTTTAACCGCTGTGCCACCTAGGCGCCCCTCAAGATTTTTTTCTTGTTGATTTCTAGTTTCATTGTGTTGTGTCCAGAAAAGATGCATGGTATAGCTTTGATCTTTTTGAGTTTGTTGAGACTTATTTTGTGACCTAATATGTAATGTATTCTATTCTATTCTGTATGCTCTTGAAAAGATGTGTATTCTATCTTAGGATGGAATGTTCTGAATATATCAGGGGTGCCTGGGTGGCTCAGTTGGTTGAGCGTCTGCCTTTGGCTTAGGTCATAATCTCAGGGTACTCCCATGTTGGGTGCATAAATATTTACAATTGTTATATCTTCTTTTTGGATTGTCCTCTTAATGATTATATAGTGTCCTTCTTTTTTTCATTACAGTCTTTGTTTTAACATTGATTTTGTCTGATGTAAGTATTGCTACCTCAATTTTCTTTTCACATCTGTTTGCATAATAAATGTTTCTCCATCTCCTTACTTTCAGTAGGCATGTGTTTTGTAGGCAGCACGTAAATGGGTCTTGTATTTTTATGCGTTCATCACCCTATGTCTTTTTTTTCCTCCCCCTTAGGGAGAGGGGTGGGGAGGGGCTGAAGGAGAGAAAGAATCTTAAGCCGGTTCCATGCCCAGCACAGAGCCCCATTGTGGGACACAGGCTCACAACCCTGAGATCATGACCAGAGCTGAAATCAAGAGTTGGACGCTTAACTGACGTGACTGAGCCACCCAGGTGCTCCTATGTCTTTTGATTGGAGCATTTAGTCCATTTATATTCAACATTTTATATTGCCTTTTTGTTATTTTTTGTGTGTTTGTTTTTGCGGATCTTCTCTTTTCCTTTCTTCCCTTGCTTCTTCTCTCTCCATAAGCTGTCTTTCTTTAGTGATCTACTTGGATTCCTTTCTCTTTATCTTTTGTGTATCTGTTACTGGTTTTTGATATGTGGTTACCATTTGATTTGTATATAACATCTGTGTACAGCAGTCTAAAGTTGATGGTTAAGTTAAAATCCATTCTTCACTCCCCTCCTCCCCATGTTTTAGGTTATGGTGTCATACTTCTTTTTATTTTGTGAGTTTCTTGACTGATTTTTACAGATATATTTATTTTTATTGACTCTGTACTTCTTACTTTTCTTACTCTTACTTTGGTCTTTCTTTTCCAGTCAAAGGATCCCCCTTAATGTATTTCATAGGGCTGGTTTAATGGTCATGAACTCCTTTAACTTTTGTCTGGGAAATGCTTTATCTCTCCTTCTACTTTGATTGATAGTTTTGCTGGATAGAGTATTCTTGGATGCAGATTTTTTTCCTTTTTGGAACTTTGAATATATCATATATGCCACTCTCTTCTGACCTGCAAGGTTTCTGTTTAAAAAACTGCTGATAACCTTATGGGTTTTCCTTTGTATGTAAATGTTTTCTTTTGCTGCTTTTTAAATTCTTTATCACTGCTTTTTGCCATTTTAATTTCTATATGTCTTGCTGTGGACCTCCTTGGGTTGATTTTTGCTGGGAGATCTTCGTGCCTTTTGGATCTGAATTTGTTTCCTTCTCCCAAATCAGGAAGTTTCCAGCTATTCTTCAAATATATTTTCTGCCCCCCCCCCTTTTCTCTCTTTTTCTGGGATCTCTATAATGTGAATGTTTATGTTTGATGGAGCAACTGAGTTCCTTAAGTCTCTTCTCATTTTGCATAATTTTTTTCTTTCACTTGCTCTTCTAATTTACTTTCCATTACTCTGTCCTCCAGGTTGCTGATCTGTTCTTCCATTTCTTCTAGCCTGCTATTTATTCCATCTAGTGTATTTTTAACTTCAAGTATTGTGTCCTTCATCTCTGATTATTTTTTATCTTTGTGTTAAAGGTTTTGCTGATGTCTTCTACTCTTTTCTCCTCAAGTCCAGTGAGTATTTTTATGATCACTACTTTATATTCCCTATCAAGCATTTTATTTCTGTTTCACTTAGGTCTCTTGCTGTGATTTTGTCTTCTTATTCTTTCATTTGGGACATATTCCTCTGTCCCTATTTTGTATGACTGTGCCTATTTCTGTGTGTTAAGAAAGTCTGTTATGTCTATTGCTCTTGAAAGTAGTGGGCAGGGCATGCACTTTTAACAAGGTGGTGCTGGTTTCTTCCACAGGGGGATGCCCAGTTGCCACTGAGACTGGAGCTGACTGGGGTGCATGGGTGGAGTGCACATGTCCTCAGTGGGAGACGACCAACTGCTGCCACCCAGACTGAGGCCCTGTAAAACATGCAGTTGGGAGACTCAGTGTTAGCAAGGTTTGCATAGGTCTTCTTGGGGAGGGGACCTGCACCATTTTGACTGAGGCAGGCCCTGCTAGAGGGGGCAAGGCATGATGTAAGTAAGTTAGTTGTGAATTCTGGTGCTGTGCTGGTTTCTTTAGGTGACCCTGTGTTTATCCTGGGGGCAAGAGAGGGATATGGTGGCTGCCAGCTCCTTTGCTACTGGAGAAGTCCTTCAGGGAACTCTGAGATTAGTAAATAACTCTCTTTCCTGTATGCTCCAGGTGATTTTCAAAGTGCTGCTTCTATGCTGTATCTCTGCTTGCTGTTTGTAGTGCTGTCTCTTTAAAGGCATGGACTGTGCTTCTTATCGCCCTCTGGGCTCTCTCAGAGCTGAGCCTGCTGATTTTTATAGTTCCGGGCATTAAAGTCCCACTGGTTGTAAGAACTCACAAAATTCAGCCCCTGGATTTTTAAAGCCAAATGCTATTGTCTTTGCCATGCAGGCTTCTTGGTGTGATAGTGTGCTTCTCACCTCTCTCCATGTGGCTCCCTCACACCTGTGGTCAGACCCATGGTGTTTAACTCCCCACCCCTTCTCCACCCTTCCTATTCTCTTCAGTGTGGCGTCTTATCAACATTTAGTTGTGGAGTTTGTTATGCCAGTCTTTGGGTCATTTTCTCAGTTATTTATACTGATGTGAGTGTTATTTATACTGATGTGAGTGTTATTTATACTGATGTGAGTGTTATTTAGTTGTGTCTATGGGACAAGGTGAACTTAGGGTCCTCATACTCTGCTGTCTTACAGAGAAGTCCCCAAAGAGAAAATTTTTAAAGTATCCAAGGAAAAGACAGATTGCCCCAACAGAAAAAAAAGAATATTAGATTAATTGTCAAAAGCAATAATAGATAATAAAATGTGAAAAGTTCATTCTAAACATGAAGGAATGCAGAATTCTATACAGAGTTAAACTGTGTGGAAGAAATAAAGCTTTTTAAACAAAGGGTAAGTGTTTTAACACCCCCCCAAACAATTCTAAATGCATTATTAAGGAGTATGTGTAAAAATTCAAGAAATTGAGCCAAATAAAGGAGTGGGATGAAGTTACAGTAGTGACCAAAGCAACTAGCAACCATCTAGATTACTGTATAGAAGTGTGTTGGTTGAAAAAACAATAGAATGACTAATTTAGGGGGATAAGAATAGGGTATGATTGAAATACGTACAAATGTTAAAACATTCTAAAGTATTTGTATATTTGGGAAGAAGTGAGAGATATTAATTAACTTTAGTTTCTATCAGGACAGTGATATATTTAAATGAATAAGAAATTAAAAACTTAGCAAATACTTAATATGGAATATATATGTTCCTAATCTACTGAGGAAAAGGGGATTAATAAAATCCAATAGAAGTCAGGAAAGAACAAACACATAAACAAAAATGCTTGGCAAGTAAAAAACACAAAATCAGATGTTAGAACCATATGCAAATAATTTAGTAATCTCTAAGTGAAACGAACTAAATCAAATTAGGGAACAGAAACTCAGTTCGGATTTTAAAAAAGATATCTAGCAGCACACTAAAATAAAATGATACAGCAAGGGTGAGAGTAAATGCTTGCAAAAATATACTCCAAGAAAATAATAACCAAAAGAAAGAAAGTTGATGTCATTATATTAATAAAAAAGACTGGATTTTAGTCATTTAAAAGGAGAAAGAAGTTCATTACATAATGACAAGAAAAATAATTCAACACAATTCTGAGCCTAAGTAACCTTTAATATCCTTTAAATGAAGAAATATCAATGAAGGAAAATAATTGGATAAAAATAACAAATGGACACCTCCAAGTCAGTGGGGAATTTAACTCCACTGTCTCAGTAATTGATGGCTCAAGCAGATGAAAATCAGTGAAGATATATATGGACGACTTGGTAACCAGAGTGTCTGGGAGAACTCCACTGCCTTCTTGCCATGGTTCTAGTAACACTCCTCACACGTCTTTGCCCTACCTTACCAGTTCCCTCGCATGGAAAGAGAACACATTGCTCTGGCTAGCAGGTTGGGAAGGAAAAACCAGAATGTTGACCTTTTAGACTTTTCTAACTCTTTTAGATTTGCTTGTCCATGTAAGGGTGCATTCCTCCCTGCTCTTCTCTATGACATGAACTGAGGTCAACTCTTTTTGGACAAAAGACCTATAGTTGTCTAGCTATACTTCTGACTTAATGGTAATTCCTGGACAAAATATTAGATATCATATACAAGCACATTCTCTAGGTTAGTTTTTAACTGTAAAATAGCTGGTATTTTTATCTGTCTGACACATGTGCTTATGTTTTAATTGGTTCTAACCTCAGAAGAAGAAGAAAGGAGGGTTACTTATTGCATCAGTTCCAAACACAGACTTTCACAAGCTTGACTTAATCAATGAATATGACCAGGGAGATGGATTTAGCTGGTAACAGCATGAAGTTAATGACTAATGAATAAACACTCTTTTAAAGCATACATAAGACATTTACAAAAGAGATCACATATCAGGCTACAAAACTATATCAATAAGAATTTTAACAAAATTTGAGTTCTCTGACTACAAAACAGTACAAGTAAAGCCTATAGCAAACCTAAATTAAGGAGATAAAAAAGATGTATAGTAAACAAAGATATATCAATATCTCTTTCACCGTGTTCTGAAATCTCATCATGATGTGCCTTGGTGTGGGACAATTAGATCTATTGTGCTGGGAACTAGTGGCCCTTCCTATCTAGAAACTCATGTCCGCCGGGGGAAATGTTCTTGAATTCTCTCATTGTTGATTGTCCTCCATTTTCTTTGTTGTGTCTGAAAGTCGCATTATTTGAGTGTTGGATTTCTAGAAGGTGTCCTCTTGAATTCCTCTTCTAGTTTCCATCATTTTACTCTGCTTTCTGGAAAATGTCCTAAACCTAATTCTTCAGGGTTTTTTTGTTGAGCTTTCCTTTTTTGCATTCAGATTCAGGTTTATTAAAGTCGATTTTTTTTCCTCAAAATATACCTTTTTTTTTTTTTTTTTTTGCTCAGGCCTTGTTGAGATGCTAATTACAGTATTTTTTTCCCCAAAATTTTCTTCTCTCTGAAGAATGTTGTTTAGTTGCTTTTTTCTGCTTACGGATATAACTTTTTTCATGTTACATATTTATTTTAGATAAGTGGTAATCTCTGATTCATAATAATGTGCTAATATTTAAGAGTAGGGAGTGAAAATTGAATTAGAACAGAGTTTGTGAGTGGGGATCTGTCATAATTAGACAAGTGTGGTCTTGTCTACATGCCTGTTGGGAAACCTGCAGATGTCAAAGGGACAGGGTCGATCAGGCTGGAAAAACAAATGCCTCTAAAATATTGGTAGCAATGTTCATTACCAATCCAGGTAATTCTCTCCATTATAATTTAATACCTTAACTCCATATTAACACATGCTTCCATGATCACCAGAGCATGGGGAGTCAGGGGTGGAGAAACAAACTGGCAATTAAAAGTGTCCATCTGGAAGGGACACATGTCACTTCTGCTCACTAGTTTATTGGGTGAAGCTAGTCTCATGACAATCCCTAACCTCAAAGGCCAAGGATATGTAATCTTACTATGTGTACAAGGGGAGAAGACCACTCATCCATTTGCTTACTAGCTTCTAACTGCTATTGTTACCATTTCTGTTTTCTCTCCATAAATTTAGGGGGATTTTTGTTTGCTTGTTTGTTTTGGTTTTTATGTTTTTGTTTTTAAATATGAAAATGAGTCCTTATACTGTATTTTAGTGGGGTGACAGGAGGGAATAAAATGAGCTGTGTTCTGATCAGTCTGTCATCCTGAAGGCAACATTTCCAGTATCTGGCCATAGTCAGTCCATCCCGACTTTGGGTAAGCCTGCATCTCTTCAGCCTGTTCTCACTGGTGTAGTTCAGGTCCCTGTCTGTTCTAGCTGGTCAGCACTCTTGCTGTAGATGCTAATTATTTTTGATGACCGTTCCTGATATGGTGATTATTTTCATTAAAAATACTGAACAGTGTTTCATTTTGCCTGAAAACTTACTAGTAAAACATGCTGCTCCCTCTTCACTTAATAAATTGTGCAAAACCACCTACTGCCTAACAGAGGAATGATCGAATGCACATTAGAGGACCGGAAGGCAGGTGGTGGTGCCTTTGCGTTGCCTAATCCAGGGTGCATTTCCTGTACAATCTTGTAAAGCTTGCTAAATGTGCCAGAAGATGGCCTACCTAGCTATAGAGCTTTGGGGATAATTGGAAAATTGAGGATTGCTATAATTTGGGGCCTTTAAATATTTTCTTTTATTTGGACTTTTTGTTGGACCTGTAATGCATTTCTTTCAGACACTGGATTGGGCACTGAATAAATAGATGACATTTTCACTTACTAGTATTTGCTAAAAATTAGCTGCAGCTAGTAAAATGTGAACACTGATGAGGAGACAACTTTTCTCCCAATGAAATGTGAAAATTAAGTTCAGACGAAATTTCCCTGTTTTACTTCAGTAAGTGAAGACTATTAAGTAGCTAATCCTTAGAGCCTAAAAATTGTCAAAATGTCTAAGAATGTTGTGCAAGAGAGATTGTGAAGCTTACTACATTTATTAAATAGAATGAATTAGTTTGGCCTGCATATCCAATTCATCGTGTGTATTATAAGTCAATATACTTAATATTTCAGCTCTAAATATTTTGTATGCTATTTTTTAAGAAGAAAATCTATTGGCCCAAGGGATTATGAACAGAATATAAGGAAATAACCATTGCCATCATCCTTGAGAAGAAATACCAAAGTTATTCACAAAAATGTCTACAAAACACAGCACACATGAAGATAAGTGTTTAGGTTGTGGGGGATGGCTAGCTCTCTGCTTGCCCTCGTGGTGTTCTCAATTGGAGGTTTGTATTCAGATGGGACTATGTAGCATTTTAAAATATGTTATTTCCTGTACTTTGGGTTGACAAGACATTATGAAAATAACAGGTGCATGTGTAAGGAGGGAACATTCTCATTGAAAGCAGGAGAATAATGTGGATGTTGAAAATTACAGCATCACCTTCCCTGACCCAGGATGGAAATTCTTCCATTCTTGCATTATATCTCTTCGAATAAATAACATCCATAATCATTCTTTCTCAAACCCACAATTCGCTCTTTCCCCAGTATCTAATTCCATGTGACATATGATAATAAAATGCATAGTTTTCCAACTACTGTAAGTTTTCAGCAATCCTGTCAGCTCCTTCTTTCCCTGTCCCTATCCATTGTTCAATTGTAAACACTGTTGTGTTTTTACCCGAGGTACGTATATGTTTCCTTCTTGTCATAATCACTTAGTTTAGGACTGTTTAAAAGTATGTTTTTGTCACTTTTATTTGGGTTCATGTATAGATTTCATCCACTTAACTTTAAGCCCCTCAAAGTCATGATCATATGTATGTTTTCTATTTTGGGGGCTTATAAGTAGTTCTTCATAGTATCCTGTATTTGATATAAGATTTTTGAATATATGACTTACTGGAAATAAGTTAGATATATAAATAGGCACTTAACTCTTTCCAGTTTTTTTAAAAAGATTTATTTATTTATTTTGGGGAGGGGTTGTGGAGGGGCAAAGGAAGAGAGAGAGTCTTAAGCAGACTCCATGCTGAGCATGGAGCCAATGCAGGGCTTGATTTCATGATCCTGAGATCACGACCTGAGCTGAAACCAAGAGTCAGACATTCAACCAACTGTACTACCCAGGCGCCCCTCTTTTCACTTTATTTAAATTGGAGCTGCACAGACTCCTAGAATTCAGGCTAGAGGGCAATGGAGTGCAGTGGAAAGAAGCTGGGCTCAAGCCCCAGAATTCTTACAAAATTCATAGTCATTGAGATTCAGTTTCTTCATCTGTAAACATGATAATAATGCCTTCTCCCAGGATAGATGTAAAAATTAAATTAAATCATAAACATGAAGACATTTTACAATTTTTTTACACAGAAATATGGTTATTGAATACTAGAGGTTGAGGCACGCAAAATGAGTTGAATAGCAAAGTTTCCTTGGATAGTAGCCAACTGATCCAGAAATAGGATGCTAGACTCCTGACTCCCAGTCAGGGCCTGGCAAGGGAACTTGCTGCCTCAGAACAAACTACCCGCACTGTATACCTACATATACTCTTAAATTTCAAAGTTTAGCAAGCATGATTATTTATGCATAGGATGAGCCCCCCCTATGTTGTCGGCACTTGACAAATGTTTTTGAATAAATTTATGCAAAACCCTGGCCTAAATAAACAGCCACAAACAAAAAAACAGTCCTTCAGTACAACACACCCAACCTCTGCATTTTCCTGTAAAGACAGATGGGTTGTCTTGTTCCCAAGGATTTTTTTGACTTTAAGTTTTAGAGTGATTTTGGGTTTATAACAAAATTGAGAAGAAGGTACAGAGATTTCCCACATGCCCCCCCCCCACATGCCCACATGCACAGACTCCCTCATTACCAACATCACTCCCCAGAGTGGTGCTTTTCTGTTTGTTTTTTTGTTCCACCAAGGATAAACATACATCAACACATCATAATCACCCAAAACTTTTACCTTCGAGTTCATTCTTGGTACCATATATTCTATGGGTTTGGACAAGTATATATGGTGTATATCTCTCATTATAATATCATACCGAGTAGTTTTTTTGCCCTAAAAATCCTCTTACTCTGCCTATCCATTTCCACCCAACACACTGCTGGCAACCATTGATCTTTTTTCTTTTTTTTAAAGATTTTATTTATTTATTTGACAGAGATAGAGACAGCCAGCGAGAGAGGGGACACAAGCAGGGGGAGTGGGAGAGGAAGAAGCAGGCTCATAGCAGAGGAGCCTGATGTGGGGCTCGATCCCACAACGCCGGGATCACGCCCTGAGCCGAAGGCAGACGCTTAACCGCTATGCCACCCAGGCGCCCCAACCATTGATCTTTTTAACTGTTGCCATAGTTTTGCTTTTTCTAGAATGTCCTATACATGGAATCACACAGAATGTAGCATTTTCAGATTGGCCTCTTTCTCTTAGTATTATACATTAAAAGTTCCTCTGTGACTTTTCATGGCTGAATAACTCATTTCTTTTTAGTGCTGAATAATATTCTACTGTCTGCAAGTACCGCGGTTTACTTACCTATTGAAAGATATCTTGGTTGCTTTCAAGATCTGGCAATTATGAATGAACCTGCTATCAGCATCCCTGTGTAGGTTTATGTATGGGCATAAGTTCTCAACCCTTTTGGGCAAATTCCATGGAGCTTGATTGTTGGATCTTATGGGAAATGTAGGTTTAATTTTGCAGGAAACTGCCAAGCTGTCTTCCAAAGTAGCTATACCATTATGCACACCCACCAGCAATGTACAAGATTTCCTGTTGCTTCACCACCTTGTCAATATTTGGTGTTAATGTTCTAGACTTGGGCCTTTCTAATAGGTGTGTGGTGGTATCTCATTGTTGTTTTAATTTGAATTTTCTTGATGATATATGATGTGGAGCATCTTTTTATAGGATTATTTGCTGTTTGTATATCTTCTTTGGTGAGGTATCTGTTAAGATCTTTGGCCCATTTTTAAACCAGGTTCTTAGGTTTCCTACTGTTGAGTTTTAAGTGTTCTTACATAATTTAGATAGTTCTTCATCAGATGTATCTTTTAAAAAATATTTTCTCCCAGTCTGTGGTATGTCTTTTCATTCTTTTGATATTGTCCTTTGCAGAGTAAAAGTTTTGTGTATTTTTAAAATCACAATGCTGTGAATTAGGTCTTCAGAACTTATTCATCTTCTAACTGTAACAGAAGTTCTTAATTTTAAGGCAGCCCACCCCTATTAGTTATTTCTTCTGTGGATTGTGTCTTTGGTATTGTATTTAAAAGGCATTACTCCCAGAGAATTTTAGGTAAATTTCCTCACCCATTTCCCATGAAATTGCTTCCCGACTTGGAAGAGTGCGTGAGATATTTGTGCAAACAGAAATCTATTATTTTCAAAGGCATTGAGATGTAAAGAAGGAATTTGGGTCCGTAAGTGATGGGTGTTGTTCTGAGGAAGGGTCAGTTTCAACACAGAATGAGGTGGGGGAAATATTTCAAAGTGCAAAATCCAGAGAGGATGTGTCCTTGGAGGTGGAACTGGAGGATATTGTACAATAGAACATGAGTAAATGGGGACAAGAAGGAAATGCTTCTTCATGAGCACCTCCAACCAGTTTTACAATATCACACTACCTCTGCATATGGGACCAAGTGTGAGCCATATGGTCCTAACTCCAACAATTAATACGTCATGAGCAGGAATGGTGACAAAAAGCATCTAAAAAAAAAGATGTTAAGATATACTTCTTATTTTAAACAAAAATCTATTATAGATATAGATAGTATATAGAGATCCTCAAAAATATTGCACACTTCAGTCTTCTAAAATCTCCTGGATATGTGAAACAAAATTTCAGCAGCTTGTGCAGATAAATCTTCTAGAAGTTATCTAAATAGGAGTTAAACCAAATTTATTGTATGAAGACTGTCACTTACAACCAGATGGTACACATTATGCACATGATAAAGGTCTCTCATAACATTCTCACTAATATTAGCTTGTTTATGGAATACTAAAGCTGTGAGACCAACTGACAAGATCAAGATCTGGGATGCTGCTATTCCATTCTCAACTCATCCTGTGCATAAGTAGAGCAGAGTAGTGGGTGCTAGGTAGGATCTCAAAAATCAGTACAGCAGGCGGATTCAATTAAGGACAAAATGAATCGCATTCTCAACACCAAATTTATCCCCCAAACTAAATCTATACTTTATTAAATTATAATCTTGAGACAGTGTCTGTCTTTCTAATATGGTTTCTCAATCTTGTTTGTGTAACTTACGGCCAATTTTAAATGGAAAACTTTTTTTTTTCATATCTGCAGTTTAGAAAACTGATTTTATTTGTAATGTTAATCAAGTATATATAACTGCACAATGATATACAAACTCTTTATGATGCAAAACTAAAACAATCTTACAAATTAAACAATGGTGAAATTAACGACATTAAAATTATCGTTAAAATAATGTGATGGATGCCTCCCAATTCTAAACTCCCACTATACTATGAATACTTATAGGTGGTTGTGATGGTTAATTTTACGTATCAACTTGACCAGGCCACAGGGTGCCCAGATGTTTATCAAACATTATTTTTGGTGTTTCTGTGTAGGTGTTTTCAGATAAAATTAACATTTAAATGGATAGACAGATTAAAGCAGATTGTTTGCTATAATGTGGGGGGCCTCATCCCATCAGTTGAAGGCCCAACTAGAACAAAAAGGCAGATCCTCTCCCAAGTAAGAGAGCATTCTTCCTGTCAGACTGCTGTTGAACTGGGGCATTGGCTTTTTCTTGACTTTGGATTCCAAGTAAAACATGAGCTCTTCCTGATTCTTGAGCCTGCCAGCCTTTGGACTGTAACTATACCGTTGGCTCTTCTGAGTCTCTAGCTTATCAACCCACTCTGAAGATTTGGGGACTTACGTGAGTCAAGTGCTTATAATAACAAAGAAAAATAATAATATATACATATCTACAGCCTATTGATTTTTGTTGCTCTGGAGAACCCAAAATAATACAGATTTCTTATAAAGAGTGGTTTTAGAGGAACAGAATTTTAATGAGTTTTCTGAATTGATTCTGACATTTCTAGAATTATCTAATCTGATTAGATTTAAAGATGCTAAAGACTGTTTCCAGTGGTAAAGAGAGGAGCAATAGTTCATGATCTTGCAATAGAGATATATAACACATTTCCATTGGATACTCCTAACTATAAGCAGCAAGGATCTGGGTGTGTATAGGATACTTTTGAACATTTTCTCAAACTAATAAATAGAATGAGATTGGTTGGTTGTCCTAGTGTTGCTGGACAAAGTGGGGGAAGAAAAGGATGAGTTCAGGGATTTGAATTCTACTTCAAGTGCTACATAAATGACCTGAAAGTTTCTTCCTGAGGCCTGTAGGAGATTATTATCTCCTGTAGCTGCAGGGCTAAGTTTAAGTTAGAAATGTCTGACAGGCCTTGGTTTAATGTAGAGAAAGGGATTCAGAGGCTTAGGGGGACTGGAGTGTTAGACGGCATTTGTCATTTGAGACTTATTTATCTAACCTGAGATGGTCGAGAAGACACACTTTTGCCACGACTGTGAGAAACAAATTTGTGAGGGGAGCCCCAGCATCCTCAAAAAGATCTATGATTGCTTTTCTCTGTAGGCCAGTCCTTACAGTGGGAGCTGAGATCATTGAACTAGGAAATGTGATAGGAGTAATTATATTCTGGGGTGGAAAGGGCCAAGTGGTGGCACTCACCACTAAAGGCAGGTGGGTGTGGTCACCTTACTGTAATAAAATGCAGAGTCAAAGCAGCAATCAGAATACTGACTCATGCAGACTTATGGTGTTGGCTACTTTATCACGGTGTTATTAGAAGTGAAATAAATGGGAAGTTTACCACATTCTTACTTGATCTGTATAAGCACAAAAAATCTGTGTCAAGTGAACAAAAATCTAACCTGAATCATAAAGAGAGAGACACGTCTCCTCAAGTAATTCCCAGACTTGAGCCAGTTTATAGATCCAGAACCCCTTTAATGAAAAGGAAGCCAAGTCCCCTTGAGGAAAGCTCTCAGTACACCGCCAAAAAATTTATACTCTTAATACTAAAAATTTACTAAAGAACCATCTGGCCCTTTACTAGGGTAAATATGCATTAAGGGGAAAAAAATCAGATCTTTTAGGTACTATCAGACACTAATTCGGAACTAATTCCAGCAGCCTCACAGTGTCACTCTGGTCTACCATCACTGTAGGGGCTTATGGAGGTCAGATGATCAATGGAGTTTTAGCTTAGGATCTTCTGACAATAAGCCAGTGTGTTCTTGAACACATCCTATAGTTACTTCCCCAGTCTTGGAATTCATAATTGGAATAGACATATTCAGAAAGTAGCAGAATCCCCAAATTGGTACCCTGACCCATGGAATAAGGACTATTAAAGTCCAAGTGGGAATCACTAGAACTGCCTCCATGAAGGACAATAGTAAAATAATATTTTTGGAAGGATTGCAGAGATCCCTCTGCACTATCAAGAACTTGAAAAATATTGGCATGATGATTTCCACAACATCCCTATTCAACTTGCCTTTTTTGGCCTTTGTAGAAGACAGATGAATCTTGGAGAATGACTGTAGATTATTATAAGCATAATCAAATGGTGAGTTTAGTTGTACCCGTGATTTCATTACTTGAGCTAATTAATACATCTCCCGGTACCTGGTATGCAGCTATTGATCCGGCAAGGGCTATTCTCTCCATCCTTGTCAATAAGGACTACTAGGAGCATTTTGTTTTCAACTGGCAAGGTGAGCAATATACCTTACCTGTGCTGCCTCAGGGGTATATCTCCAGCTCTATGTCATAATTTTGTTTTTAGTGAGCTAGATTTTCTTTCCTTCCCACAAGGTATCACGCTGGTTCATTTCATCAGTGACATTATGCTGATTGGACCTAGTGAGAAGTAGCAACTGCTCTAGTCTTGTAAGACATTTGCATGCGGGGGGGGGGGTAGAATATAAATATGACAAAAATTCGGGGACCTACTACCTCAGAATTTCTAAAGGTTCAGTGGTATGGGGTGTGTCAAGGTATCTCTTCTGAGGGGAAGGAAATGTTGTTTCATCTGACTCTCCTAAAACCAAGAAAGAGGAAAATACCTAGTGAGCCTCTTTGTATTTTAGAGGTAACATATTCCTCATTTAGGTGTGTTACTGTTATATATTTGCCAAGTGACATATAAGCTGCTAGTTTTGAGTGGAGTCCAGAATTAAAGAAGGCAATGCAACAGGTCTGGGCTGCCAGGCAAGCTGCTCTGCCACTTGGGCCATATGATCCATTAGATCTAATGGTCCCTGAAATGTTGGTGGCAGGTAGTGATGCTGTTTGAGGGCTTTGGCAAGCCCCTGTAGGTGAATCACAGTGCAGGCTTTAGGATTTTTAGAGCATATTGTTCAGTCCTTTGCAGATAATTACTGTCCTTTTGAGAAACAGCTCTTGGCCTGCTACTGGGCCTTAGTAGAGACTGAACACTTAACCACAGGCAACTAACTTACCAATCAACCTGAACTGCCCAACATGAACTGGGTGCAATCTAACCTACCTAGTCATAAAATTGGGTGGGCAAAGCAGCACTCCATCATAAAATGGAAGGGGCATGTATGTGAATGATCCTGAGCAGGGCTTGAAACCACGATAGGTTACATGAAGAAGTGGCCCAAGTGCATATGATCCCCACTCCGGTTACACTGCTTTTATTTACCCAGCCTGCACCAGTGGCTTTATGGGAAGTTCCCTATGATCAGTTGATAGAAAGAGAAGACTTGGGCCTGATGCACAGACAGTGTGACAGGATGAGTGAGTACCACCCGAAAGTAAAGAGCTGTGTACATTACAGCCCTTTTCGGGACATCCCTGAAGGGAAATCCTCCCAGTGGGCAGAACTTAGCCATAGGGCATGGGAATACCAGGTGATGCCCTAAGGTCAATGGAAAACTACAATAACTCAATCTGGACAGGACTATTGATAGCCTAGACCCTTCACAAATGATGGTTTGGGTCATCTACCAGGTAAAGAACCATTACCAGCTGACGTACTTACTGAAGGCAAAAGGAAGGTGGAATTGAGAAAGGAAGAACGCAGTCACAGTAACAGCTATGACTACATGATAGAAAGAAAAACTAATTGTCCTGAGTATTTCATCCTTACTTTGTCAACAGTGAAGGTGGGCTTCAGTGAGTCAGTTGAAGGCCTGAAAAGAACAAAAAGTTTTACTTTCCCCTGATTAAGAGAGAATTCTTCCTCTCCACTGCGTTTGAACTGGGTGTGGTCTTTCCTGCCTATAGACTAGACCTGAAACGTGAGTGCCTTCTGGATGTCAAGCCTGCCAGCTTGCAGACTGAAACTATATCATAGAAACTATATCCTGGGTCTTTGCGCTTCAGACTTGGACTAGAAGTATACCATTGGTTCTCCCGAGTCTCCCACCTACCAACTTAGCCGATCTTGGATTTTGTCAGTTTTCATAATTGTACAAGCTAATTCCCTATAATCTCTGTCTCTATATATAACCTATTGGTTCTGTTTCTCTGAAGAATCTTGACTACTACCGATGGCAATAGTATAAGTTCTGATTTAGGCATGTTCATTCTTCTGTGTCATGTGATTGCTTCATTCATGTGCCAATTTTCCTGTGTGCATTTATATTCACTACTCATTTTTACTGTGAACCATGATGACATTGGCCTTCACCTGATGGGATTAGACATTTACATCTTTAGTCACTCTCTTGGTTTCTCATTCATTAGAGGTGAGCAAGTAAGTAGTATTTTTCAATGTGATCCTAAATTAAAATGTGCATATTGATATCAGTGGCTTATATTTGATTATTAAGCAGTTTTCCACGTGACACAGAATGAACATGGACACTGACACAAACTGACATAAAATATTTACTCAAAAAATCAACTTCACACTGAATCATAACCTGATAGTAGATCATACATGAATTTTGCAGTGTTCTACATTACCCGATTTGAGAAATACTAAATTAGAGTGGTTAAAACCTAAAAAATAGATCAACCCAGCTTACATATTAGTTCTTTTGTTTATTAGCTATGAGTGCTTGAGAAATGACAGTGCAAATACAGCATTTAGCATAGGGCCTGGCACACAGTAAACAATAAAAATACCAGTGTTTATTATTAACAAAGGATAAACAACTCAAACCTTATAATTTTGGAGTTTTGTTCTTGTTTTTGTTTTTCTAATCCATTGCCTTTCTTTCCCAACCTTCTACTCTGGGAGACTTGTTCAGCCTTAGTATTGTTCAGTCCTTAACATGAAGCCACTCTTTCTGTGCTCAAAACAATAAAAAGAGATAAGAGGCCCTCAGAAAACCTGTGTCCCTTCTGCCACTTGATTTCAAACTTAGCTGCACACGAGCGTACAACTTCAAATAGTCAGCACCCATGGCTGAAAATCTTGATCTGATTAGCCTGAAGAAAGGTCTTCATAGTCAGGATTTTTAAAGCATAGATAGACACAGGAAGGCATCATGCACTTAGTTCTTTTTTCTTCTTTTCTTCTTTTCAGTGTTAGTAATACTTAGAATTTTAAAGAACAGATTAGGAAACATCTGTTCAGAAGTATTAATTTTTTTTCCCTTAGGGCCTTTAATATTTAGGGAAATAATAGGCAATTACAGACTAATGGAGTGTCATGGGCAAATTATACTTTATCGATGTGGGACATACCAGAGGCAACTGTTGGCTCCTCTCTAGTGGCTTCTTTGGCAAGTAAGCACCGATGGTTGGTGTTCATGAGAATGTTCTGTAATTACCAACTGGGTTCTAGTTGCAAAACTTTCATGGACAATGCAAAATCAAATAAAGTGATTTTTATTTTAATTCCCAAGGAATTTCTTGTACATTGAAAACATAATTGTTTGCTTAGTTTTTTTAAATCTCTTTTACCTTTCTTCTGATACACAACTCAATATAAGATGGTTGTTACTAATAGTGGATTTAATACTGTTTCATTTCATATTTGTTTCTTGGAAAACCAAGAAATGGTTAGCATATTTCAGTTATATTTATAATTGTATAAATTATATTAATATTTCACGTGTGGGCTTTATAGGTGACCTACGATGTCAAGCTATAGTAAGAAGGACATTTTATATCAGAGTTCTGCAAGCATAGCTGCTATGATAAAGCTGAAATAAAAACCATCGCTTCTAGGAATTGAGAGCAATGGGAAATCTCATTAAAATTACCCCTTGTATCACACTACATCTTTATACAAATTTAAATGCTTAGATTCACTGGAAGGGAATTTAATGAGAATAGAGTTCAGGTGAACTCAACATAAATTTTTCTATTTTCAGCATGTAATATCTGATCATTCTTTTTCTTATAAAAGAAATTCCTTTTGAATAGACTATGCAGATTTGGATGAGAAGCAGCACATTGAACTTTTATTATTTAGAAAATTTGGACTCCTATCTAAAAGAATTCCTTATTCTAGTGTGACCATATCGACATTGAGATTATTCAATAGAACTAATTAAATAGTTTAATTATGAGAAAAATATCATTTAGGAATACTTAGATTTACCTGACTTAGTCCATCAAATCGAGTATTTTATTGTCTTTAATTCTAAGAAATGTATATGATCCAAAGTTACGGGCCTCTAGCTAATTACTCTGACATAGCCAGGTACTTTCTGCCTCAGTCTTACAAGATTAAGTAATAAATAAAACAAGTCCACTCTTTCAGGCACAGCATATTGATAAAACTAATCAAGGATAGCATCCAGGGGCATCTGGGTGGCTCAGTCGGTTAAGCGTCTGCCTTCAGCTCAGCTCATGATCTCAGGGTCCTGGGATCAAGCCCTGCGTTGGGCTCCCTGCTCAGGGGGGAGTCTGCTTCTCACTCTCCCTCTACTCCTCTCCTGCTTGTGCTCTCTCTCCCTCAAATAAATAAATAAAATATATTTTTTAAAAAAAGACACAAGTCTGCATTCTCAGGGATGTTCTTATCATATTTTAAATATATGAAATACTCAGTTTACCAAAAGGCTTATTCTTTAATTTTGCATTTCTTTTTAATACATAGTAAAGTGCATCACGCAAAGAGCATGTAATTTTCCTTTAGGGACAAAAATGTATCCAACTTCGTCAGGAGGGGGAATAAAACATTACAAGATGTTCTGACCATTGAATGATTGATCTTCCAATAATTTTCCTGAAAATTTGCCGAGAAGAAAAGATGGAAGCCTTTGGAAGACTCATGTCCCCAAATGCAGCTGTGATGGTTACTTGGAAATGCACAGAAAGAGAAAAATGGAGATTCAGAAGTACTTTTCCTCCCAGTTGCATCTTTGAGGAGAATAGACATGAGAATATAAAAGTTTGAGGAACACTCTTTGCTCTCAAGTGTTTCAGAGATAAGCCTTCTCACTTTTCTTGGAAATGTGCTGTGCATTTACAAGTAAACATATGTCAATTCTGCAAACATTTGTTAGCTTTCTATATAGTTCCAGATATTTTACTAGGTAATTTTTGTATATCTATTTACCATGTATTCATATATGTTTTATAAATAACACTGATCAGAATATTCAAAAATACCAAGTCAGTATATTTGGAAAGTTAAAAATAATTGACTAATTGTTTACTTTGTGGTGTGACCTACTTGTGTCCAAGTCATGATAAACATTGCCCAAGTGAATAAAATCAGGGACTCAACACACACACAAATTGCCCTTGTGAACATAAAAATGTAAAAGGATTTGTTAAGGAAATCTATTGCACTTTTAGGTTTCTGTTAGGATTAATTCTGGTTAAGCTCTCTGTGAACTTTTCATATCTGGTCTTGATATAAGGTGTTTTGTTTTTTGTTTTTTGTTTTTTTTTAAGGGGGGTTTTGGGAGAGGGAGTCTTAAGCAGGCTCTACACCCAGTATGGAGCCTGACACAGGGCTTGATCTCATGACCCTGAGATCATGACCTGACCTGAAATCAAGAGTTGGACACTTACCTAACTGAGCCACTCAGGTGTCTCCGTAATACCTGTTCTTAAGTACTTTCACACTCTGTGCTTGTGGACCCTGGTTTATTTCCATGCCTGTTTTATGTGGTGAGTTTTAATTAAAACATTACGCAATATACTATGTTGTAGATGAGAACCAGCCTACTAGCAGCAGAAATATCACCAAGTTATTTTCCAGTCTCTAGAATAATTGATACCTGCTTACTTAACAGTACTTTTAATATAAAAAGGAGTCTCAGTATAAACGAAGTTCTTAAATGGTAGCCTTATAACAAGATAACAATAAGTAATAATCACTTATAAAATCAATCAGCCTGTTTCTTTTCACCACTGTGCTCCTTTAGAGGCCTCAGTTTCTTCATTTGTAAAGTGAGGTGGTTGGAGTAGGTATCTTTAGAGTCTCCTCCAACACTATTATCCTAAATCATAATTATTTGAATCTCATTTCTGCTTAACAGCCAGGGGTGTAAGTGTTGGGGGGTAAATCCTGACCATCTGCGATCCCATCCCTCTGTCCTAAGATTCTGTCCTCCGTATAAAGATAGAACTCGCACTGTTATTCTATAAAGAGTTACTTTAAAAAGAGTTAAGCCACACAGTTACATCAGCTGTGTAATTTTCTTACTTGTCATTTAGCAACATCGATGACAGATTTAGTCAAATTACAGCTGTTTTTTTTTTTTTCAAGGACAAAGACGATGTCATGCACTTGTAATATTTGGAAGTAATGAGTGATGTATGGTTAATGAACCAAGAAACCTTTCTCTCTTTAGACATTATAAAATGCAGAGCCACATCCTGCTTTTGATCTGTTTGCTCTTTGTGATCTAACCCTTCAGGTGTGAGCTATTTTTATATGTGCTATCCATCTAAGATTCTCTCTAAGAATACCAAAAGAGTGGAGGGAAGGTGGATGCCTTTGGAAATGTCTTTGTCTTTCTTCAGTCCCAAATTCAACTCTCTAATGTTTATACTGTTTGCTAGTCCTTTTGCTCTACCTTTATTTTTGCCATTGATTAAGGACGGATACACTTGGATCAGTCTAATTAAATTCAAATTGAGTTCGGTTTAATGAGTATTTGCTGAATTCTGGTAGGATGAGAGCATTGTACTGGAAAATTCAGTTTGTGGTTCTAAGGGATTAAATAGTTGGATTGCATAGCATTTATTCTTTCATAAGAGGAAGTACAGATCTTTGACTTACGATGGGGTTATGTCCCAATAAACTCATAGTAAATTAAAAATATTGTAAGTTGAAAATGCGTTTAATACATCTAATCTATCAATATAGCTTAGTCTAGCCTCCCTTAAAGAGGCTCTTAACCTACAGCGGGGCAAAATCATCTAACACAAAGCCTATTTTATAATACAGGATTGACTCTCTTGTGTAATTTATTAAATACTGTACTGAAAGTGGAAAATAGAATGGTTGTATGGGTACAGAATGTTTGTCACTGTATGGGTTGTTTACTCTTGTGATCACATGGCTAACTCAGAGCTGGGCTTACTCTCTCTACCCAATGTCACCAGAGAGGAGGTTGAAAAATTGTAAGTTGAACCACTGTAAGTCAGGGACCATCTGTATATTGGTTCAGCATGAGAGGTAAAGTTCATGCTTAACACAGACTGTGATGGTTAAGAGACTGAAAAGAAAAGTATTGACCATGCTTTTAAACTGTACTATGAAAGGACATCAAAATTATAAAACAACCCACTTTACAATTACATGATTTAGTCATTTCAATTAGGGAAAATAATAGGCATTATTGCTTTGAGGACAGTTATAATCTCAGTAGCAAGACAAATACCCGGCACATAGAAGATGCTCAATAAATCTTTGTTGAAGGAGTTAACAAATGATTCAATCTTTGTCCTTCCATCTGGTTTAATTTACTTTGTCCATACCATTTCTTTTTTCAGTGTGGATCTGAGTGGTATTTACAGATTTTTATAAATAAGAAAGATTATATCTTTTTTTCTCATTTTTGAATGATTATGCATCTTATAAAATTTATTTTAGTAATTTTTATCTCCGCTTGAAAATATTACATTATTTTCTGGAATCAATTTTTGCTGATGAATATATTTGTTTCTCTAAGTTCTTCATAGGTAATCTGTTTTTTCTGGTTGCCTTTAAAACCTCTCTTTTTTTGAGTATAGTTGACACAGAATGTTACGTTAGTTTCAGGTGTACTGCTTAATGATTTGACGAGTCTATACATTATTCTGTGTTCACCACAAGTATAGAGCTACCATCTGTCTCATTACATCACTATTACAATATCACGGACTATATTCCTTATGCTCTGCTTTTTATTTCTGTGACTTACTCGTTCCACAACTGGAGGCCTGTATCTCCATCCCCCCTTCACCCATTTTGCCCAATCTCTACACCCTTCCTCTCTGGCAGCAATCAGTTTGTTCTCTGTGTGATAATTCTGATTCTGCTTTTTGTTTATTTTTTAAGATCCCGTTTATGGGTGGACTCATGGTATTTGTCTTTCTCAGTCTGACTTATTTCATTTAGCATAATACCCTTTAGGTCCATCCATGTTGTCTCAAATGGCATGATCTCCTTTTTTATGGTGGCAGTGTGTGTGTGTGTGTGTGTGTATTCCAATATATATGCCACATTTTCCTTATCAAGTCATCTATTGATTGTCACTTAGGTTGCTTCCATGTCTTGGCTATTGTAAATAATGCTGCAATAGACATAGGGATGCATGTGTCTTTTTGAATTAGTGTTTTCATTTTTTCTGGGTAAATATACAATAGTGGGATTATTGGATCATATGGACCTATTTTTAATTTTTTGAGGAACCTCCATATTGTTTTCCATGATGGTAGTACCAATTTACATTCTCACCAACAGTGTACAGGGGTTCCTTTTTCTCTACATCATTGCTAATACTTGATTCCTGTCTTCTTAATTTTAGCTAATCTAACTGGTATGAAGTGATAGCTCAATGTGGTTTTCATTTGCATTTTCCTGATGATGAGTGATGTTGAGCATCTTTTTATGTGTCTGTTGGTCATCTGTATGTTTTTTTTGGAAAAATGTCTATTCAGGTCCTCTGCTGATTTTTTAATTGAATTTTTTTTGTGTGTGTTGAGTTAAATAAGTTTTTATGTATTTTGGATATTAACCTCTTATCAGATACATCATTCACAAACATCTTCCCACATGCAGTAGACTGTCTTTTTATTTTCTTCATGGTTTCCTTTACTGTGCAAAATCTTTTTATTGTGATGTAGTCTCAATAGTTGAATTTCACTTTTGTTTTCCTTGCCTTAGGAGACATATATAGAAAAACGTTGCTATGGCTGATGTCAGAGAATTTACTGCCTGTGTTTATCTTCTAAGATTTTTATCTTCTAGATCTCACGTTTCGGTCTTTAGTCCCCTTTGAGTTTACTTTTGTGTATGGTGTAAGAAAGTCATCCTGTTTTGTTCTTTTGCCTTTAGCTGTCCAATTTTCCCAGCACCATTTGTTGACGAGATCGTCTTTTCCCCACAGTATATTCTTGCCTCCTTTGTTGTAGATTAATTGACCATATAAGTGTGGGTTTATTTTCAGGCTTTCTATTCTGTTTCATTGACCTATGTGTCTATTTTTGTGCCTGTACCATACTGTTTTGATTACTACAGCTCTGTAGTATATCTTGAAATCTGGGATGGTGATATCTCCAGCTTTGTTGTTCTTTCTCAGAATTGCTTTGGCTAGTCAGGGACTTTTGTGGTTCCACACAAATTTTAGTAGTCTGATTCTGTGAAAAGTGCTGTTGGTATTTTGATAGAGATTGCACTGACTCTGTAGATTGCTTTGGGTGATCCAGACATGTTAACAATATCAATTCTTTCAATCCATGAGCAATGAAACATCCTTCCATTTGTGTCATCTTCAATTTTTTTCATCCATGTTTTACAGTTTTCAGAGTAAAGTCTTTTACCACTTTGGTTAAGTTTATTCTTAGGCATTTTATTCTTTTTGGTGAAATTGTAAATGGTGTTTTTTTTTTTTTTAATTCTCTTTGTGCAAGTTTGCTGTTCTTACAAGAAACTCCTACTGATTTCTTGGTATTCATTTAGCATCCTGCCACTTTACTGAATTCGTTTATTATTTCCAGTATTTTTTTGGTGGAGTCTTTAGGATTTTCTATGTATAGTATCATGTCACCCGCAAATGGGGACAGTTTAAATTGTTCTTTACCAATATAGATGCCTCTTCTTTCTCTTGTCTGATTGTTGTGGCTATAACTTCTATTTTTTTTTAAAGATTTTATTTATTTGTCAGAGAGAGAGAGTGCACAAGCAGTGGGAAGGGGCAGAGGGAGAAGGAGAAGTAGGCTCCCCACTGAACAAGGAGCCTGATGTGGAACTCAATCCCAGGACCCTGAGATATGACCTGAGCCAAAGGCAGATGCTTAACCGACTGAGCCACCCAGGCCTCCCGTGTTGTGGCTATAAGTTCTAGTACTATGTTAAATAAAAGTGGCAAGAGTGACATCCTTGTCTTGGTCCTGGCCTTAAAGGGAAATCTCTGTTTTTCACCATTGAGTATGATGTCAGCTCTGGGTTTTTCATACGTGGCCTTTATTACATTCAGGTATGTTTCCTCTAGCCCCATTTTGTTGAGTTTTTTTAATCACACATGGATGATGAATCTTGTCACTTTTCATATCACTGTGATATGTATAGGTTTTGATTTATTTTTAGTTGAGATATATAAATTTGAGGATTTACATTGCTTCATTAAGTCCAGAAAATTTTTATCTCATCTCCTACTCTCAATTGGGATTTCTTATTGTGGGAATATTGAATGTTTCCACTCTATCTTCCATGCCTGCAAATCTCTTTCACATGCTCCATTTCTTTATCTTGCTGTATTAAGTTTTGAGAATTCCTTTAATTTCATCTTTTAGTTTATTCTTTTTAATTTTTTTCTGATCTGAAACTATCCCATAACTTAGATTTTATTTTTCATGACAGTGTCCTTCTTACTTTTTGAAGTTTTAGTGTTTTTTCAAATAGTTATCTATTATGTCTCATTTATTTCTTATGCTCTTGAATTTTTGTTTTAAACATTTTAAAGATTCTTATGGTCTCTATCAAATTGTTCTATTAACTAAAGTTCTTTCATGGTTGCTGTCTCTGGCTTATGATGAGTTATTTCCTTGTGTATTTTTATTTTCACCTCTATGCCCATATTTCTTGGGGCTTGAATTTGAGTAATTCTGTGACATTTAATTGATGGTGTGGTTTTCTAGCAATTGTTTTATATTTGTTTCTTTTAGGAGCACAGACATCATCTTGGAGGTTCCTGTATTATACTAATAATGCAAATTGGAAATGTTTAATTTAGGCATAGGATTAAATTTTTTTTCATTTTCTCCTGCATTTAAATCCCAAAGAAGAGCTTCCTTTTTACTTCCCTGCAATAAGGTGATTTTTTTTTTTTTTTCAGTTCCCTCTTTAACAGTGTACATGGTACAGGTCAGAAGGCTTGGGTTTTATTCCTGGCTTTGCTGTTTATTTGTGTGACCCTAATTCACATGGACTCTTAATATCCTCACTGGAAATATAAGAAAACAGTCTGTCATATCTATTGTTGGGAGATAATATTCCTCGTTGGGCCTACAGCAATTCTACTTGTCTTTCTGTGTGTGCCTGCAAGGTTTTGATCACTCTTCCACTGGACATTTTTCAAGGTTGTTTATGTACCTGGTGAACTCGAGAGAGGAGAGAATTATTCCTCTTCTGGCCAAAAGAGCATGCTTGCTTACTGCTTGCTATAAATTTGGTGGATCCCCCAAGCTAAGTGTTACTCAGCTATGACAGAAACCCACTGCATGTATCGAATCCATTTGGGCCATTCCATGCCACTCACATGGGACTTAGAAGAAAACGAAAGGAACAGATATGTGCTGATGTTCATGCTGATTGTTGTGCCATGAGTAATACATTCCTTGTTCTCTGACCCAGGACTCTGTTTTCTGCCAGCATTCATGAATAATAACAGGTCAATTTATTAGTTTGTACTTGGATAAAATCAAATCCTGGACCTAACACCTACTTGAAAGGGATATAGTAAAGATCAGTGTATTTGTGTACGTAAAAGTAATTTCAAAATTACAAAGTGTTATGTGATGATAAAGGATTATTTGCTTTTAATAACTAAAGCAGAGTAAAACTATTTCTTAGAGAAAAATCAGAAAAAATTCCTTTGAACGAAAGTATCCAAGGGCATTTGTGAAATATTTTTGACAAAAACAAAACAAAGACCCCTTAACTTTTCATCTGATCAAATTTCTAGATCTTGCTAACAATTTAAAATAGATATAGAAAGAACGTACATATCAAGCAATACCACTGGACTGTGATCAGTAAAATTTGTCCTATGGAAAACTCCTCTGGGACAACTGATGCAATTTTTAAAAAAATAGATAAATTGTAAAGAAAACTAGAGACAGGAGGAACTTACAGAGCATTCAAAATTTAAGAGTTATATTAACTAATTGCAACATAGATCTTATACTGATTTGAACAACCAACCTAAAAAATTTTGAGATAATCCAGAAAATTGAACATAGAGTGAATATTTGGCAGTATGAAAGAGGAAGTGCTTAAAACTTTAGTATAATTATGGTATTGTATTTAATTTCCCCTTCAGATATATTTTGAAATATCTGTGGATAAATTGACGTGATAGTTGGGAGTGAAAATAATATGGAATTAGAGAGAAATTGATGAAATATAGATGAAATAAGATCGTCCAGGATTGTTTCAGTTGGTGATAAGTACAAGGAGGTTCGTTATACTATTCATTATTCTTTCCCATATGTAAAATATTTCCACAATAATTCAGAAACTATTTTTGTTCTTCGTGGGAAAAGATTCTCTTTACATATTCTAGCATTAAATTGCTGATTTTAAAACCAGATATATTGGCAGAGATAGGCCTTACTAATCTGATGATTTGTTCAATAATAATGATCATTGGTATCATTAACACACACAACAATGATATTAAAAGCCAAATAATTAACAAGTCACAAGAGCTAACCTGGCCAACCAACCAAAACACCTGGAAGGTAGAACAAACTTTGAGGTAGTGGAGAAATTGGTCAAGAAAAAGAAAAGGCATACGAATTGGAAAGAATGAAGTAAAATTATCTCTGTTCATAGATGACATGATCTTGTATTTGTTATAGTAACTAAAATAGTGTAGTATTGGCGTAAAGACAAATACATAAACCAATGGAATATAATAGAAATAAGCCCTTGGGTATATGGTCAAATGATCTTCAATAAGGGTGACAAGATCGTTCAATGGGGAAAGTAACGTCTTTCAACAAATAGTGTTGGGAAAACTGAATATGTGCAAAAGAATGAAGTTGGACCTTTATATGATATTGAAAAAATTAATTCAAAACAGATTAAAGACCTAAAACTATGAAATTCCCAGAAGAAAACATAGGGGAATATCTTCATGATATTGAATATGACAATGAGTTCCTGGATATGACAGCAAAAGCAAGAGCAACAAAAGCAAAACAGACTAATGGGACGACATCAGATTTAAAAGCCTTTGTGCACCAAAAGGTACAATCAACAGATGGAAAGGTAACCTATGGAATGGGAGAAAATATTTGGAAATCCTATATATGACAAGGGGGTAATATCCAGAATATACATATTCTACAACTCAATAACAAAAAATCAAATAATTCAATTAAAAAATGGGCAAAAAGCTTGAATAGCATTTCTCCAAAGATCGTATACAACTGGCCAATAACCAAATGAAAAGCTTCTAAGTATCACTAATCACCAGGGAGATACCAATCAAAACCACATTGATCCATCACCTCAGACCCATTAGGATGGCTACTGTCAAAACAACAGACAATAACAAACATTGGTGAGGATGTAGGAGAAATTGGAAGCCTTGTGCACTGTTGATGGGATTGTAAAATGGTGCAACTGCTATGGAAAAGCAGTATAGAGGTTTTTCAAAAAGTTAAAAATAGAACTGTCATATGATCCAGAAAACTCAATATATATTGCAAAGAATTGAGAGCAGGGTCTTGAAAAGATACTTGCATACTCATGTTCATAGCGGCACTATTCATAATGGCCAGGGGTGGTAGTAACCCAAATGTCCATTGATTGATGTGTAGTTAAACAGAATGTAGTATGTATATTTAATGGAATATTATTCAGCCTTTAAAAGGAAGGAAACACTGTCACATGCTACAGCATGGGTGAAACTTGAGGACATTATGTTAACTGAATTAAGCTAATTAAAAACAAATTATGATTCCACTTATATGTCAGTACAAGTCAAATTCATGGATACAGAAAGTAGAATTATGGTTGCCAGAGGTTGGGGGGGGTGAGTCACTTAACAGATACAGAATTTCAGAACTGCAAGATAAAAAGTTCTATAGATCTCTTTTACAACAGTGTGAATATATCTGATACTACTAAACTGTATTCTTTAAAATGGTTAATGTGCTAAATTTTGCTTATTTTAACTATAAAAATTTTTTTGTTGAGGCCACATATGATCTTAGTAATTGTGGATATTTCTGATAGGATGAACTGATCAAGATGAAAATTTAGTCTGCAGGAGGTTCTTTGGTACAATTTCTGTTTATAAATGTAAATACTTTATGTTCTATTCATTAGATATTGAGAAGTGTGAAGTCAGTAGAATTAGGTGTGTATAATTTGGCAGAAAGAAACTTTTTGGGTCAACATGAAATTTATAAAGTCAAACAGATTAAGGAGAAAAAATTATTAAATTATGGCATTCTGATGATCACAAGGAAGTGATGAGCCTAAAAGTCTACAAAAGTCTACACAGAAGTCTAAACAAAAGAGCCAATATTTAGACTGTGAATCATATATACAAGCTCTATTTTTGGTTATTTCAGTTAACAAGCCCCATCTTTATGCCAATGATATCACAATAAACCAATTTTCATGCACTGAAGAAAATGGTTAGGTTTTGAAGTGACGTGTGGTCTGGATATTCCTATTCAGTGAGATCTGGAGTGGAGTTTGGAAGTTTATAGAGAGGAAAATGGGAAGGTATATAGAAGAGTTTGGGTCATGGATAAAAGGTAATACAATCAGACATTGATTAGCTTGACAATACTTGTGCTTCTTTAAGAGGATTACTATCTCAGAAATGTATTTTAAATGTAACACCCCCCCCCACATGCACATATAAATCTTATAGAATTAAACATTGCAATTAATATGATTTTTTTTCTTATGAGTGGTTAGTTATTACCATATTGTATACATTGGATACTTAGGATCTATTTTTCTTTTAGATTTTAGTTATATGTTTCCATATTTTCATATATCAAGTTTTGCTTGGTTCGGGTATGAAAATTATAGATGCACCAGACTATATTATTTTTTATAGGTTTACTGTCCATCTGGTAGAGAAAGAGCTGTGGCTGAACACCCTTAAGCCCAATCAAGAATGAGACTGAGGAAAGCCCAATGATCTAGAGGAGGGACACTTTGCTCTGGTTACCCTGGCCATCCAGAGGTTCAACTAAGAGTCTTGTTTATTTTCTCTGGTACCTCCTTCCGACAGATTTTAAACTCTGATATTTATCTCTTGAGACTACTGATTGTGATATATTGCTTTTCAAAGGTTTTCTTCTTATATTTTAAGCCCTTCCTCAACCATATACAGACCAAGGATTCAGCAAATATTTTGAGAGACAATTAGGACATTTGGTTTTCCGTGCCCACAGTGACATACCTCTCCGCCTATTGTTTGGCTCCTGTTGGCAAATACTCCTGCTCTGCAACTCCTAGCTGCTGCATAAATCAGGTCATCTTTTAAAGGTTCTCCCCTCTCTGGGATCTTATCCTCTCTAGTTATCATTGCATTAGCAGCTCTCCGCTGTCTTCTGAAAGATGCTTTATGTTTGTTAATTTAATTTTTAATTTTTTTTCTCCCCCAGTGGGAGTGTGGTCTGCTGCTGTCTTCTTTGTCCCATAGGGAAGTGGAAGGTCTTGCTGTCTGAATTCTTCCATATATACAGTTTTGGTTTACAGTATATTTCCTTTCTCGTGGTAATCTATGCAATAGACACTATTCTAGTATCTCCTAATTTCTAATAAAACAGATATGAAGTTGATACCAGCCTAATTATCTGCTGTAAGAAATTTATTCAGTCTGGAAGCTTCTAAGATTTTCTTTTGATCTTAGGTAATAGGAGCTTTCTCCAGATGTACCTAGATATGAGAATATTTTACCAATCTTAGAAATAGGTAAGCCATTTTAATAATCAGTGAGCTTTTTTCTATAATGTAATTCTTTTTCTCTTTTTAAGTCTTATTTTTCTTCGTGGATATGTTTGCTAAATCTTACTTTTATCATCGTGATTTCCGATGTGAAATATTTCTTCCATTTGAGCATCCAAGTCATTTACGTGGATCTTTATAATGACCACCAACTATGTAAAATATACTTAAACATACTAAGTTGGGACATATACCATATTAAAAGTAATAGATATTTTGTGTTAGTCTTGAATCCCTTCAGGTATTATGTGGGAGAAGAGCATGCGGAGGAATAAGCACATGAATATGATTGAGACAACATACAAAAACCCCAAGGAAAGGGTAGAGACTTGCCTTTTTTGGTATCTATGTATACTATTAAACTACTGTAACCAAACATATATCAAAATGTCATAAAAATAGCAAAGTAATACAAAATGCCAGTACTAGAAACCAATACTCATATTTTTGACAACTTAATAATTAAAAAACTAAGGGAGTGAGAATAAAATGGATCTAAAATGAGTGGTTCTGGAACAACTGGCTATTCATCAGGGAGAAAATAAAATTGGATTCCAATCTTGCATAATATTTAAAAACAAATTAAAAATAGAATATAAATTTAAATGAAAAAATATAAAAATCATGCCAGAAAATCTTGGAGGGCACAGAATCTGGTGATAAGAACAATATTGAATAGAACTAGAAATCAGTGAAGTGAAAATTGAATTTACAGTTAAGTAGCATGCTATACTAGTTATATTGGCAAAACACAAAATATCCCACAAGATACACATCTTGCTGTTGGGAATACAGGAAGAGGCATGTCAAATTTTATTGCTGGTGAAGATGTCAATTGTTAGAGATTTTTTGGAAAGTGTTCTTTCTATATTAAGGATATATGTATATATTAACCATATCCCCAACCCTAACAGTCCTTTTCCCAGAAAACTATTTTATAGAAATACCACTAAATAAGGATATATACCCAAAGATGTTTATTGCAAAATTTTATATAATCACACACACACACACACACACACACATGCACAGAAGATACAAAATGAATATCAATTGGTAGGGAAATGCTTAAAAAATTGATACACTAGTATCAAATATTATACCACCATTAAAAATAATTGATAGGAGCCAACCAGATTGACTTTCTTAGGTGTCATTGATTGAAAAAATTAAGATTCAGAAAAATAAGTCCATGTACCTGCTTTTGTAACACACAAAAAAATGATCCCTGTTGATACCTGTATGTTATTCTCTGAAGAACAAGTAAATACGAAGTTTACCTGAGTGTTAGAAAGGAACATAATAAAAAGGAAAATGTGTTATCCAACACACACAAACATAGCCAAATTAGAATACAATAAAAATTGTGTATTATATGATCACATTTATGGATTTATATAAAGTTGTATTTATACATGTATGTTAATAAAAAACAAGGGCTTTGAAAAACTATTCATGTCATAGGATCTAAACTTAGTATTTTGGGGTGCCTGGCTGGCTCAGTTAGTAGAACATGTGACTCTTGATCTCAGGGTTGTAATTTGGAGTCCCACGTCGGGTGTAGAGATTCTTTAAAACAATCTTTATTTTTCTTTTAAAGATTTTATTTATTTGTCAGAGAGAGAGAAAGCACAAACAGGGGGAGTGGCAGGAAGAGGGAGAAGCAGGCTCCCTGCTGAGCAAGGAGCCTGATGTGGGACTGGATCATGACTAAGCCGAAGGCAGATACTTAACCCACTAAGCCACCCAGGCATCTGTAAAAAAATAAAATATTTTTAAAAAAATGTTAAAAAATAAATAAATAAACTTGGTTTTTAATCCAATAATAAGGACAGATTCTGCATCGTGGATTTTTTTATATCAATTTGTTGAATAAAAATTTAGAAGCTCAACTCTGAGTTGATTTTAAAAGGTTTTTGTCAGCTTTACAAACCAAGCTCAACACAAAGAGACATTGTCAAGACTTATTCTTACGTCTTAGGACAATAAATACAGTTGATTTAAAAATCTAACAATAATGGGTGTGTCCCAGAAAAATTCTTTGCTTTTTTGGAATGGTAGGTCATTCTTGCTAACTTTTGTACCTTAACAATCTTTACAATATGGTCACACACAGGCACATACCACACACACACACACACACACCACACACACATGTAAATACATGTAAGTGTGTGTGTGGTGTGTGTATGTGTGTATATATATATATATATGATTTTCAGTTTGGGGTCTTCCAGACCAATATTGTATGTGAAAGCATGCATGTAAGGTCTTAGGAATAGCTATTCTATTGATTCTGCTATATTCTTTGTCACAATGTGAAGGAATCTATTAGGAATGGCATTTATTTTTTTCAAGCTTTCATTGCACTTTTCTTGGTCTGTTGATTCTGCGGGACAGCAGTTGATTAGGGACTCACTTGATTGTTTCTATACAGATCCTATGTCACTGATGCTTGTGAACAACTTTCCCCCTTAATATAACTTTGGAAATCAGGGTCAGTAGGAACAGTCTTTGGGTAAATCATATAGCAATACCCATCAGGATAAAACAATGGTACACTTCAGCTCCCCTTTTTAAATCTTGTAAATTATAATTTGATAACATGTTGGGTAAAATGTATGCATTTCTCCCCCTACTATTGAAAGAGAGAATTGAAAGAAAAGATATTCTTGCCTGAAGATGGCATGGCTCTTAGGAACTAGTAAGTAATAATGATAATTAATTATCATATCTTCATAGGCAATTTGCTTTTTAATCTATTAAATTCCAGAAAGTGAAATCATCTTTCTCCTCTCCAACAAATTCCAGTATCTTGGCAATCCTACCTTCTGCCTCTTGAATCCATGCACACTTGTCCAACTTTATTGTCACTGACCTAATCCAGATCATCATTGATGCTTCCCTGACTTGTAAGTTAGGGCTTCAGAAGTTCAAGTCAGGTTAAATTGTCCTTCTACTTACCACCCATCAGGGGCTTCTATTTGTCTTTGGATGAAATCCAAACTCCTCATGCCTTTAAAGGCTCTGAACGAACTGGTTCCTGCCTCTCTGATTTCAACTCTTCCTCTCTTACTTACTTTTTGGTTCTATGCTGATATAACTTCTCTCATGAAGCTGACCTCTCTGACCTCCTTAGCTTGGCATTTTCTGCAATAATATCCTATAATACCATATATGTCAAAATTATTATTACAAGAAGATACTAATCACATTGTATTATAAAACTTGTTCCATGTCTGTATCAGTTCCAAGACTATGAGTTCAAGAGCAGGGACTTTGTCTATATTTTGTACCCTGGACCCCATAGTGTGCAGAAGAAAAAAGGAAATCAAGTTTTTCATGAAATGAATTAATGAACAAGTGAGGGAAGAATATCCATATTACCTACTTACCTAGGTTTTCTAAAATCTATTCTAAGGTTAACCAGATAATAAGAGCACCAAGTACTTAGATCACAACATTTTGACTCTACATCAATTTGCTTTTTCTGAAATATGCTTCAATGTCATGCTATCACCTTGTGTGTCATTCGGTCACCTGGAAAGGCTGTGTTCACACTACTACAGTAGTCATCAGGTGTTCTGTGGCTATTCTTTTTGGCTTAGGGGATAGTCACAGACATTCCTAGGCAATCGGTTTGCTTTTGCTTGTATAGATATTGTGACTCGTAGCTAGTTTTCCTCTTTCTATTGGCTTCTGGAAAGCTCAAATTCAAATATCTAGCTCATCTTCCTCAAAGATTATAGGTTTTAAAGGAATACATTTTTATATTAACTCAAATCTAGGTTTAAATTTCCCAGCTGCCTTTTCCTTATCACTAAATGTATTTCATTGTGCTATATTGAAGGTATTTTTGGAAGTCACCTTGATTCCCTCAAGTCATAGGAAGTTTGGATCAGGGTGGATGAAGAGGTGAGAGAGAGGGAGCAGTGTCAAAGGAGGTGAATATGCACTAAAATGTGTAGAACTTCTTAGCAGTCAAAAGAACTATGGATTTTAGGTCAGGTGAAAATGAAATAAATTATTATTAGTTACTTTATTCACATACTTGTGATGGCAATAGTCTGTTAATGTTAGAGTGTAAGTACAAAAAGAAAGATTAAAAATACAAATATTTTTATTTTAACCTACTTCAGGAAATCCATTATAGAACTAGTTGGAAACTTATTCTATTGGCTTAGTAGTTTATGTTAGAGTTTTTAGTTCTAACATCTTTATTTATGCTCAAATAAATGCCAAACAGAAATGGTTGCTTACGAAATACTTTCAGACAAATGCCAAGTTGAACTTTAACAACTCACAGTAAAATTAAACCCTGTTTAACTCTTTTAATATTTTGAACATGTGTATCATATTGATAAAGGTAGATAAATGCTGTGTCTTCTATGCAGCTTAGCTCATTGTTGAAATTATTTTAGCTAACTATGCTAGTAACTTACTGTGTAACACCCAGTGAAGTAATTTACTTCCTGGCTTCAGTTTCCTTATTTAAAAATGTAGAGAGTGGATGAGTTCTAAGAGTAGAACGTATATTGCTGTCAGCCCATCTCCCTGGGCAGTGATCGATTTAGGGATGGGCACATGTTTCAAGCAATGCCAAACTGAGTACTCATCAGGACTTGTGTGCTTCTGGTCTCAAGACAGTTACAATTACTTTTGCATATAAGCTGGGAGGGTGGTTAATTGAGGCTACTTTTTCCCCATCCTACCAGTGGGAAAGAGATCAATAGGTAAAAAGAATCATACCTTAGAAATATAAAGAGTATTCAGGTGACATCATTGGAATTCCTGGATCCAGGCATGTCTGAAGTCAGACATACTCATGGGGTGTTCAATTACATGAAATCACTAATTTCCTTATTGACTTAAAGTAGTTTTAGTTGTATTTTTGGCTACTTGCAACTCCAAAAGTCTGGATTATTATAAACTTCATCTCCATGATTCTATGCCTTCTTGACATAAAGACTACTAAAGTCAATTAATAATTTAACAAGCATAAAAATCTTCTGCACAGCAAAGGAAACAGTCAACAAAACTAAAAGGCAACCTACAGAATGGGAGAAGATATTTGCAAATGATATATCAGATAAAGGGCTAGTATCCAAGATCTACAAAGAACTTATCACACTCAACCCCCAAAAGAACAAATAATTCAGTCAAGAAGTGGGCAGAAGACATGAATAGACATTTCTCCAAAGAAGACATACAAATGGCCAACAGACACATGAAAAAATGCTCCATATCACTTCACATCAGGGAAATACAAATCAAACCCACATGAGATCTCACCTCACACCAGTCAGAATGGCTAAAATTAACAAGACAGGAAGCAGAAATTTTTGGTGAGGATGTGAAGAAAGGGAAACCCTCTTATACTGTTGGTGGAAATGCAAGCTGACACAGCCACTCTGAAAAACAGTATGGAGGTTCCTCAAGAAGTTAAAAATAGAGTTACCCTATGACACTAATGCAATTGCACTAGGTATTTACCCCAAAGATACAAATGTAGTGATCCGAAGGGGCACATGCACCCCGATGTTTATACAGCAATCTCCACGATAGCTAAACTGTGGAAAGAGCCAAGATGCCCATCGACAGAAAAATGGGTAAAGAAGATGTGGTATATATATACACAATGGAATATTAGTCATCAGAAAAGATGTGGATGGAACTGGAGGGTAATATGCTGAGTGAAGTAAGTCAACCAGAGAAAGATAATTATATGGTTTCACTCATATGTGGGATATAAGAAACAGGACAGAGGACTGTAGGGGAAGGGAGGGTAAAAAGAATGGAAAGCCCTCAGAGAGGGATAAAAACCACAAGAGACTCTTAACTATAGGAAACAGACTGACGGTAGCTGGAGGGGAGGTGTGGGAGGATGGGGTAATTAGTTATGGGCGTTAAAGAAGGCATGTGATGTAATGAGCACTAGATGTTATCTGAAACTGATAAATTATTGAGCACTACATCTGAAACTAATGATGCACTATAAGTTGGCTAATTGAATTTAAATAAAGAATTCAACAAGCATCTAAATGAAAAGTTGTCTGGATCATTTTTTTGAATACAAAGACGAATAAAAGGAGGTTTCTAAGTTCATTGAGCTCATGGAACTCAGAGTGGACATGGCATTAATCCTGTAATGAAATATTATGGCCCCAAAAGGTCTATTTGAATTAGACTCTTTGGAATAAATAATTTTGAAATAATACTTACGTCCTCAGTAAAAAAAGAAAGAAAAAGTAGCATGAAAAGACTCACAGAGTAGATCTAAGAATGGTGATTTACCTTAATTTAGAGCAATTAAACTCCGCTGTACTTCTCATACACAGCAACAGTTCAGTATCATCATTTTACCAGTTTAAGCCAAACCCAGCCATGAATACGACTTTGTATAATTTTCTCACTGGGATCATTTCCTGGTGTTATTTGCGAACATGAAATCTTTGTGAAAGTAAGCTTTCACCAACCGAATGAGGCTTACATCAAGTTCTAAGCCTAGAGCAAACAAGTAGACTGTTCTGAGAACATTTTCTTTGGATTTGTAATCAAACAGATCTACGCTGAAACAGCCAAGTACCGCTGCTCTAAAACAGAAAACTCTTATTTAAAAGTAAAAAGGCAGTTTTTCTTTTTCCAAGTTAAATATGTTCTACTTCTGTGGCAGAACTCTTTCTCAATTTACCCTAAAAAAATTAACCATATTTTAAAATTATTTGCAGTTAATATTTGGGAAATTTGAATGTTTTACTATTTCATAGTCTAAAAGCTTGTGTAATACTTGTATACTTAAAGTTGTTCCCCCCTCCCCCATTTCATAGGGTGCCAAGTGTGGCTGAAAATAAATTATCTTAAAATGCTGGCTTTTTATAATTCTCAATAAATAGAACTCATTTACAGTGATTGTATAAAGTGTTAAAAAAGTAACATGTAAAATGATTATTGATTTTATTTTATTTTAAAGATTTTATTTATTTGAGAGTATGAGAGCAAGAGAGAGCGAGCAGGGGGAGGGCCAGAGGGAGAAGCAGACCCTCTGCTGAGCAGGGAGCCTGACTTGGGGCTCCATCCCAGGACCCCGGGATCATGACCTGGGCAGAAGGCAGAAACTTAACCGACTGAGCCACCCAGGCACCCCATGATTATTGATTTTAATAGCAGTGTTCTGAATATACATTTAAATACTGACTTTCTGAAGGTGGCTTATATCACATTATTATTCTGGACATGGATATGTGAGCAATGGAGAGCTCTCTTGTCTCTGTTTTGAGAGAGTATAATCAGAAACATTTAATTGCTGGACCATTGATCTATGAGCTTCTGACTGGGTAGGTCATGTGAACCAAGCCTCTAAGATCACCTATACAAAAAAAATCTGAAAATGTAAAAGGATATCACGAGGTGAATTTTGTAGGATTCAAGGATATGCATCAAACATTTCCAGCACATCCTATTTCAATTTATTTTTGGCTTATGTAGACCAATCTTAACCTAGAGATGAAACATGGAAAAGTAACATAGAAAATGATTAATTTGATTTAAGATGTAAGATGGGAATGATGACACAGCCAAGGACATTTATACCAGTACACATCATTAATCAAATATGGTGGGGCAGTTGCATATTCAATTAGAAACAATGGCTATTCTGGTAGTTACGAGGTCATGAGAGCCTCAGTTCAAATTTTCTTGACTCGTTTTTTACATTACACTTAATGCCTCCAAGTGCCTAAATGACTCTTATCCTGTATATCTTGGATTGAACCAAAAATCTTAACTTGTATTAGAAGCAGTCCATAAAAATAATGTAAAAATTTTAGGAATTGGACAGATTTATACTGTATAACTGCAAATGCCTAAGTAAAAAACAAAACGAGAAAACACAGTTTTTATACTGCTTATCAATCTTTTCTCACTTTAATAATTATTTTCCTTAATATTTTTTCTAAAAAAAAATCAGGAAGATGTAAAATAAATACATAAATAAATAAAATAAAAAGCCAAGTACCAGAGACTTGATTCTAATGATAGACAACTTTAAAAAGTGGCATCCATTCAGAATCTAAAGCACTGTAATATTTTATATGATTTTTTGTATTGTCAATATATTTTATATTTGAATTACTCAAAGACATTTAGTTCTAGAGGCAGCGATGAGTGAAAGTATCATGATATTAAAGTTTCTCCATTAAAAACTATATTTATTTACTAATATAAGACCTGGGGATGTTGTCATATGCATTTTATTCTATCAAATCCATGCTCTAGCAAAACAAGATATACTATTGAACTTGAGATTTCATGCCATATCTATATTGAGCAGATTTAGAATAAAACATATGAAACTTTATTTCAGTAACTAGTCAGATATCTTTTGAAATTAAAAAATGCCATTTAAATAAATGTCTTACTTTGAAATAATACTTCATGATGATCACGTGAGCTGGAACTTTGATGGTAATAACTTGTTATATCTGACCAAACCATCTTCCAGAACTACTTCCCCCATCACACACTAAAGTAAAATGATTCCTGTTTCAGAAAGTGTGCCCTGACAATGCGATGAATCACTTTCAGTCTTCTCGATATAGACTCTGAGGTACATATGGGCATTTGTAGTTTCTTCTGGGCATGTCTGTAAGTCTAGTCTAGTTTGTCTAGATTTATATTTATATCTCTTTCCGTTTCTCACTTATATTCCCGGACTAAATTAGGAGGTGATGCTTCAGAGTACATCTGCCCCAGTGAATGTCTTCTGAGGGTGCATTTTAATTGAATGCCATACTTGCGAAGTTTTTAGTGGACGTCTTTGAATGTGAGGTGGCATACTATTCTCATCTTCACAAAGTTCCGCCCAGGGCGCTAGGATCATTCCAATGTATGTTAAGAGCTGAGCTGAGTTTTCCTACTGTGCACGGTCATGCTCCAGCAAAGATCGTCAGAAGATAAATGGAGGTCCAGGGGATCCAAAGCAGGGTTAGATGATTCACAGCTGTGTCGGATTATATTGTGATGTTTGTAAGTGTTAGACTGAGTCTATATCACATCAAACATACAGTAAAAAAGTGCAAAGTTTAGCCAGTCAGCCAGATGTTTTGCATGCAACTGGGCAAACATGTCAACATAGGGTGAAACATCTGGCAATTTCAAATATGATTTAACTGACCTCATGAAAGACGACATTGGTATGAACAGCTAATTTTAAATAACTAAGTGAAACAAAGGTATTTTTAATACTGAGCGGTCACAATCTTTGAGTAGCCTTATATTTATATGAAACAGAGTGGAATGTTTAAGTCACACTGCCACGCAGATGTGCAAGGGGAAAAAAGCAGCTTCTTTATTTTGTCTGTAACCAACCTAGTCTTCCTTTCAAGCCTCCAGCAGCTGGTGTGGAAATGTGGTGGAGTAGGGTGGAGAGTTAACATTAACTTTAACGGTCTTATTTGGTTGAGTTTAGTTTCTCTTGGATGAGAATATTCAGTCTCAGTTGTGAGCTTCCTGTGCTTTTTTCCTTAAGATTTGTCTCTGTGGTTGGTAGGATACGTATATCTTATATAATGGGGAAGAGTTGAAGTCCTCAAGTGTGGTGTCTTGTAGCAACTCCAAGGTCTTTTGTGTTTCTTCTACCTGGCAATGGTCAAGGGAACTTGGACTCTCATCTTTCCCTCTCTCTTCCTTCAGTTTCCTTAAAAATCTGTGGTTTAGGGGCGCCTGGGTGGCACAGCGGTTGAGCGTCTGCCTTCGGCTCAGGGCGTGATCCCGGCGTTATGGGATCGAGCCCCACATCAGGCTCTTCCGCTATGAGCCTGCTTCTTCCTCTCCCACTCCCCCTGCTTGTGTTCCCTCTCTCGCTGGCTGTCTCTATCTCTGTTGAATAAATAAATAAAATCTTAAAAAAAAAATCTGTGGTTTACTCAACCCCCCTCATTTCCGTCTTTGTCTCCCATAGTTTTCTTCCTGGAGGTCTGTTCTGCAGCCTCCATGTCTATGCTGCAGTCTCTACTGACTTCCCACTCAGTGTTCTCAGCTAATATAGGTTCCAAATCTGTTTCAGGAACAAGATGACTTTAGAAAAGTAAAGACAGGGTGCCTGGGTGGCTCAGTTGGTTAAACGTCTGATTCTTGGTTTGGGCTCAGGTCCTGATCTCATGGGTCATGGGATCCAGCCCTGAGTGGGCTCCCCACTTAGTGGGGAGTCTGCTTGAGATTCTTCCCCTCTGCCCCTCCCCCTACTTGCATACTCTTTGTCTTCCTCAAATAAATAAATCTTAAAAAAAAAAGAAGACATTGTACCAACTACTGTCCCTGATGTACCTAGGTTGGGACACAAAGCGATTCATTCCCAAAGCCTCAAACTGCAGTGGGAACAAGGTAGTTTCTGTTGTTAAAGTTACTCCCTTTCTCTGTCTTACGACTCAGAGCTGGAAAACTGTAAAACACCCCTGATCTATTCTTTTTCTCCCATCATTTACCAGAATCTCACAGGCCAAAAAGTAGTGAGCTTTTCTTCTAGGTCATGACCTCTTTCTTCCAACCTAATAAATAAGACTAAATGGTATCCAGAGATATTCTTGCTACACTTGAGGATAGTTCAGATTCTAAAACATCCAGTATTAGCCATTATGTGTCAAATGGTAGCACAGAATATAATTTTTAAAACATTCTCTTTTGATGGTCTTGTCTTGAAAGGCTGCTGCTGTCTGGATGCAAAATTCTACTCTCGAATGTCAGAAGCTGAATAATATCTAGCTTGCTCTTCGCATTCCTCCTGTGTCTGCTTCCTGTCTCCCACTAAATACGTTTTTAGATGGAGGAGACACCAGACTTATTAGGCCTACACAGACATGTACTCAAATAAGTTTCACTAATAGATTCACTATTGATTTTCAAAGTGAAGGAAAAATATTAATTTTATGACATTAAATTTATTAACTCCAACAAGTTAACTTGAAAACAAATATAGATAGATGACAGGTATGAAAAGAATATTTGAAATATCTAGGACTGATGAGAATGAGAGTATAGAAATTCAGCAAAACTTGTAGAAAAGAGGCCAAGAATATGAACTGGCCTACAGAAGAGGAATTCAAAACAATAAGGACATGAAACAAGCAAATGAAAGTTGCCTAAACTCACTAGCAATACGAGAAACACAGAACATCAATAAGATAGATTTTTTTTTTAAGATTGTATTTATTTATTTGACAGCATGTGAGTGAGAGCACACAAGCAGGGGGAGCAGCAGAGGGAGAGGGAGAAGCAGACTCCCTGCTGAGCAGGAAGCCTGACATGGATCATGACCTAAGCAGAAGGCAGACGCTTAACCCATTGAGCCACCCAGGTGCCCCAATAAGATAGATTTTTATACCAGTTATGGTGGCAGTAATTAAAGTGTACACAGAAATGTTACAATGTAAGTACCCTCAGATGGCAAAGGTCAAGTTGAGTATACATGTACCTACTGACTCAGAAATTCTGTCCTTTGGGATATATCCTAAGGAGATCCTCAAACCTGTCCAACAGGAAATACTGGTTTTCTATTGTGGAACAAATTACCACTATCTTTTTTTTTTTTT
>NW_024423344.1:62635205-62637664 GCF_017311325.1 Ursus maritimus | reverse complement strand
TGGCTGGGTCATAGGGTAGCTCAATTTTTAACTTTTTAAGGGACCTCCACACTGTTTTCCAGAGTGGCTGTACCAACTTGCATTCCCACCAACAATGTAGGAGGGATCCCCTTTCTCCACATCCTCTTCAGCAATTGTTGTTTCTTGCCTTGTCTATTTTTGCCATTCTAACTGGCATAAGGTGGTATCTTAGTGTGGTTTTGATTTGAATTTCCCTGATGGCTAATGATTTTGAACATTTTTTCACGTGTCTGTTAGCCATTTGTATGTCATCATTGGAAAAGTGTCTGTTCATATCTTCTGCCCATTTTATGATTTGTTTATTTGTTTCTCGCATATTGAGTTTGAGAAGTTCTTTGTAGATCTTGGATACCAGTTTTTTATCTGTAGTATCATTTGCAAATATCTTCTCCCATTCCGTGGGCTGCCTCTTAGTTTTTTTGACTGTTTCCTTGGCTGTGCAGAAGCTTTTTATCTTGATGAAGTCCCAGAAGGTCATTTTATCTTTTGTTTCTCTTGCCTTTGGAGATGTATCATGAAAAAAGTTGCTTTGGCCGAAGTCACCTATGTTCTTCTCTACGATTTTGATGGATTCCTGTCTCACATCGAGGTCTTTCCTCCATTTGGAGTTTATCTTTGTGTATGGTGTGAGAGAGTGGTCAAGTTTCATTCTTTTGCATGTAGCTGTCCAATTTTCCCAGCACCATCAATTGCCCAGCTGGTTTTCAGTTGCATGTTTACAATACTTCAACTGATAATTGAACATCTTGCTTGACTTATTTTACTTGTATTATCTCATCCAGTGCCGTCCATGTTGCAGCAAATGTTGAGAACTCGTTTCTTTCTGATAGCTGGAAGTAATATTCCATGTATATATGGACACAACTTCTTAATCTGGTCATTTGTTGAAGGGCATCTCGGTTCAGCTACACGATTTAAGCTATTCTAATGGACCGTCTGCTATGAACATTGGGGTGCATGTATTTGGCTTATATTACTAGCCATCTGTGTCTTTGAGGTAAATACCCAGTAGTGCAATGGCTGGTCATGGGAATGCCTCATTAACTTTTCAGGACCTCCTGTTTTCCGATAGGCTGCCAGCTTGCATTCCCACCAGCAATGTAGGAGGGATCCCTTTCTCCACATCCTCTTCAGCAATTGTTGTTTCGCGCCTTGTCTATTTTTGCCATTCTAACTGGCATAAGGTGGTATCTTAGTGTGGTTTTGATTTGAATTTCCCTGATGGCTAATGATTTTTGACATTTTTTCATAATCTATTGTTAGCCATTTGTATGTCATCATTGGAAAAAGTGTCTGTTCATATCTTTGCCACTTGCATTTTTTATGATTTGTTTGTTGCTGCCACTAATAGGTTTGAGAAATTCTTTGTAGATCATGGGATGCCAAGTTTTATCTACCTGTAAGTATCATTGCCGAAATGTCTTCCATATCATTCAAATGGGCTGCCTCTTAGTTTTTTTGACTGTTTCACTTAGCTTGTGCTAGAAGCTTTTATCTTGATGATGGGGTCGAGTCATTTTTATCTTTTATTTCTCTTGCCTTTGGAGATGTATGTGAAAAGGTTGCTGCCCCGAGAATCACCTATGTTCTTCTCTCGGTTTGATGGTTTACCGCCGCCACCCTTCGAGGTCTTTCTCATTTGGAGTTTATCCTTTGTGTATGTGGTCAACTGAAGATGAGTCAAGTTTCATTCTTTGCATCTTAATGTGTCCAATTTTCCCAGCACCATTTTGAAGCTTGAAGAGACTGTCTTTTTCCACAGTAGCATGTTTTTCCTGCTTTATCAAAGATTAGTTGCCCAAAGAGCCGGGTCCATTTCTGGGTTCTCTGTTCTGTTCCATTGGTCTATGTGTCTGTTTTTGTGCCAATTTCCATAACATCTTTTGTGATCAAACTTTGTAGTACAACTCGAAATCTAAGCGTTTGTAGTGCTAGCTTTGTTTTCCTTTTCAACAGTTCCTTGGCAATTCGGGGCCTTTTCTGGTTCCATACAAATTTGGACTATTTTTTTCCGGTTCTTTGAAATCATCCGCTTGATACACATTTCAAGATCCGGACCCTTGTTGAGAGTGTAGGTATCACCGGGAGTATGGACATTTAACTGTATTAATTATTCTGATCCATGAGCATAAAATTTTTCATCTTTCATTGTCTTTCAATGTCTTTCAAGTGGAGGGTTATAGTTTCTGAATGAGTCCCTTCGTCTCTACCGATTAAGTTAAATTCCGAGGTAACATATGGTTTTTAGGTACCTTTATTAATAAATGGGATGATTCCCCTAATTTCTCTTTCTTCAGTCTCATTATTCGTAACTTATAGAAATACCCAACTGATTTCTGACATTCCAGATTTTTGTATCATACATTTACTGAATTGCTCTATAACTTCTAATAGTTTGGGAGTGGTTAGGGTTCCATATAGGTATCATGTCATCTGCA
>NW_024423344.1:62627776-62635180 GCF_017311325.1 Ursus maritimus | reverse complement strand
AAGAGAGATATTTTGACTTCTTCTTTGCCAATTTGGATACCTTTTATCCCTTTTTGTTGTCTGATTGCTGTTGCAAGGACTTCTAGTACTATGTTGAATAATAGTGGCGAGAGTGGGCATCCTTGTCGTGTTCCTGATCTTAAGGGAAAGGCTTCCGGCTTTTCCCCATTGAGAATGATATTTGCTGTAGGCTTTTCATAGATGGTTTTTATGAGATTGAGGAATGTACCTTCTATCCCTACACTCTGAAGGGTTTTAATCAGGAAAGGATGCTGTATTTTGTCAAATGCTTTTTCTGCATCTATTGAGAGAATCATATGATTTTTGAATTTTTCTTTCTGGATAAAATCTAAGACTCTGATCGACTTGCAAATTTGAACCACCCTTGCATCCCAGGGGTGAATCCCACTTGGTCATGATGGATAATCCTTTTAATGTACTGTTGGATTCTATTAGCCAGATCTTGTTGAGGATTTTGGCATCCATATTCATTAGGGAAATCAGTCTGTAATTCTCCTTTTTGATGAGGTCTTTGCCTGGTTTGGGGATCAAGGTAATATTGGCCTCATAGAATGAGTTTGGTAGCTTTCCTTCTGTTTCTATTTTTTGAAATAGCTTTAGGAGAATAGGTATTATTTCTTCTTTGAATGTTTGGTAGAATTCCCCAGGAAAACCGTCCGGGCCTGGAGTTTTGTTTTTTGGAAGGTTGTTTATCACTGACTCAATTTCTTCATAATTAATTGGCCTGTTTAAGGAATCAATTTCTTCCGGTTTCAATCTTGGTAGTTTATAGGTTTCCAGGAAGGATTCCATCTCTTCCAGATTGCTTAGTTTATTGGCATATAGCTGTTGATAAAAATTTCTAATAATCCTTCCAATTTCAATGGTGTTCGTCGTGACCTCTCCTTTTTCATTCATAATTTTAATAATCTGGGTCCTTTCTCTTTTCTTTTGGATAAGTCTTGCCAGTGGTCTGTCAATTTTATTGATTCTCTCAAAGAACCAGCTTCTAGTCCTGTTGATCTGCTCTACTGTACTTCTGGTTTCTGCTTGATTGATTTCAGCTCTAATTTTGGTCAACTGCTTCCTCGTGCGTGGATTAGGCCTGTCCCTCTGTTGCTGTTCCAGCTTCTTGAGGTGAGAATATAAAAACTGCATTTTAGATTTTTCTATTCTTTTGAGTGAGGCTTGGATGGCTATGTATTTCCCCCTTAGGACTGCTTTTGCAGTATCCCATAGGTTTTGGACTGTTGTATTTTCATTCTCGTTGGTCTCCATAAATTGTTTAAATTGATTTTTGATTTCCTGGTTTATCGAGTCATTCCTGAGCAGGATGGTTCTTAGTCTCCAAGTGTTCGAGTTTCTTCCAATTTTTTCCTTGTGGTTGAGTTCCAATTTCAAAGCGTTGTGGTCTGAGAATATGCAGGGGATAATTTCAATCTTTTGGTATCGGTTGAGACCTGTTTTGTGTCCCAGAACATGGTCTATTCTTGAGAATGTTCCATGGGCATTAGAATAGAATGAGTATTCTTTGGTTCTGGGGTATAGTGTTCTATATATATCTATGAGGTCCAACTCGTCGAGTATGACATTCCATGCTCTTGTTTCTTTCTTGCTTAGGTGATCTGTCTATTGCTGATACTGGAGTGTTGAGGTCCCCTACTATTAACATATTTTTATCTATATGTCTCTTTATTGTGGTTAAGAGTTGGCTTGTGTATCTTGCTGCTTCCCTGTTGGGGGCATATATATTTATAATTGTCATATCCACTTGTTGGATACATCCTTTAAGAATAATATAGTGCCCTTCTGTGTCTCTAACTATAGTCTTTAGTTTAAAATCCAATCTGTCTGATATGAGAATTGCTACCCCAGCTTTCTTTTGAGGTCCATTGGCATGAAAGATGATATTCCATCCCTTTACTTTCAGTTTGAATATATCTTTAGGTTAAAAATGAGTCTCTTGTAGACAGCAAATGGATGGGTCATATCTTTTTATACAATCTGCAACCCTATGGCATTATGGGAGCATTTAGGCCATTTACATTGAGACTGATTTGAGAGATATGATTTTAATGATGCCCTGTTGCCAGTAAAGTCTTTGTTTCTGTAGATTGTGACTTTCTGTTCTGTACCACTCTTGGAGCCTTTTTACTTTTATAGAACCCCCCTTAATATCTCCCGTAGGGCTGGTTTCATGGTTATGAAATTGGTCAATGACTGCTGATTCTGGAAGGTCTTTATTTCTCCATCAATTCTGAATGACAGCCTTGCTGGATAAAGGATCCTTGGCTGCATGTTTTTCTCTGAAAGAGCTTTAAAAATGCCCCCCCAACCCTTTCTCTCATTCCAGGTCTGTGTAGACAGGTCTGACATAATTCTGATACCTTTGCCTTGGTACGTGAGAAATTTCTTTGCCCTGGCCGCTTTCAATACTGTATCATCAATTGCCCAGCTGGTTTTCAGTTGCATGTTTACAATACTTCAACTGATAATTGAACATCTTGCTTGACTTATTTTACTTGTATTATCTCATCCAGTGCCGTCCATGTTGCAGCAAATGTTGAGAACTCGTTTCTTTCTGATAGCTGGAAGTAATATTCCATGTATATATGGACACAACTTCTTAATCTGGTCATTTGTTGAAGGGCATCTCGGTTCAGCTACACGATTTAAGCTATTCTAATGGACCGTCTGCTATGAACATTGGGGTGCATGTATTTGGCTTATATTACTAGCCATCTGTGTCTTTGAGGTAAATACCCAGTAGTGCAATGGCTGGTCATGGGAATGCCTCATTAACTTTTCAGGACCTCCTGTTTTCCGATAGGCTGCCAGCTTGCATTCCCACCAGCAATGTAGGAGGGATCCCTTTCTCCACATCCTCTTCAGCAATTGTTGTTTCGCGCCTTGTCTATTTTTGCCATTCTAACTGGCATAAGGTGGTATCTTAGTGTGGTTTTGATTTGAATTTCCCTGATGGCTAATGATTTTTGACATTTTTTCATAATCTATTGTTAGCCATTTGTATGTCATCATTGGAAAAAGTGTCTGTTCATATCTTTGCCACTTGCATTTTTTATGATTTGTTTGTTGCTGCCACTAATAGGTTTGAGAAATTCTTTGTAGATCATGGGATGCCAAGTTTTATCTACCTGTAAGTATCATTGCCGAAATGTCTTCCATATCATTCAAATGGGCTGCCTCTTAGTTTTTTTGACTGTTTCACTTAGCTTGTGCTAGAAGCTTTTATCTTGATGATGGGGTCGAGTCATTTTTATCTTTTATTTCTCTTGCCTTTGGAGATGTATGTGAAAAGGTTGCTGCCCCGAGAATCACCTATGTTCTTCTCTCGGTTTGATGGTTTACCGCCGCCACCCTTCGAGGTCTTTCTCATTTGGAGTTTATCCTTTGTGTATGTGGTCAACTGAAGATGAGTCAAGTTTCATTCTTTGCATCTTAATGTGTCCAATTTTCCCAGCACCATTTTGAAGCTTGAAGAGACTGTCTTTTTCCACAGTAGCATGTTTTTCCTGCTTTATCAAAGATTAGTTGCCCAAAGAGCCGGGTCCATTTCTGGGTTCTCTGTTCTGTTCCATTGGTCTATGTGTCTGTTTTTGTGCCAATTTCCATAACATCTTTTGTGATCAAACTTTGTAGTACAACTCGAAATCTAAGCGTTTGTAGTGCTAGCTTTGTTTTCCTTTTCAACAGTTCCTTGGCAATTCGGGGCCTTTTCTGGTTCCATACAAATTTGGACTATTTTTTTCCGGTTCTTTGAAATCATCCGCTTGATACACATTTCAAGATCCGGACCCTTGTTGAGAGTGTAGGTATCACCGGGAGTATGGACATTTAACTGTATTAATTATTCTGATCCATGAGCATAAAATTTTTCATCTTTCATTGTCTTTCAATGTCTTTCAAGTGGAGGGTTATAGTTTCTGAATGAGTCCCTTCGTCTCTACCGATTAAGTTAAATTCCGAGGTAACATATGGTTTTTAGGTACCTTTATTAATAAATGGGATGATTCCCCTAATTTCTCTTTCTTCAGTCTCATTATTCGTAACTTATAGAAATACCCAACTGATTTCTGACATTCCAGATTTTTGTATCATACATTTACTGAATTGCTCTATAACTTCTAATAGTTTGGGAGTGGTTAGGGTTCCATATAGGTATCATGTCATCTGCAAAGAGAGACAGTTTGACTTCTTCTAGCACATGCCAGTTGGATCCACCATTTATCCACTTTTTGTATGTTTAACCATTGCAAGGACTTCTAGTACTGTGCTGAATAATAGTGGTGAGAGTGGGCATCCTTGTCGTGTTCCTGATCTTGAAGGCTTCCGGCTTTTCTGCCATTGAGAATGATATTTAACATAGAAACTTTATAGATGGTTTGCCCAGAGATTGAGGAATGTACACTGTGTCCCTACACTCTGAAGGGTTTTAATGGGAAAGGATGCTGTATTTTGTCAATGCTTTTTTTCTGCATCTATTGAAAAGAATCATGTATGAAGAGTTTTTGGTACTACTTTCTGGATGCGTCAGGCTGATCAGACTTTCAGAATTTGAACCACCCACTTGCATCCCGGGGTGAATCACTTAGTCATGATGGATAATCCCTTTTTAATGTACTGTTGGATTCCTATTGTGAAGATCTTGTTGAGGATTTTTGGCATCCATATTCGTGGGGAAATCAGTCTGTAATTCTCCTTTTTGATGAGGTCTTTGCTGGTTTGGGGATCAAGGTAATATTGGCCTCATAGAATGGGTTGGTAGCTTTCCTTCTGTTTCTATTTTTTGAGAGCTAGCTTTGGGAGAATAAGGTATTATTTCTTCTTTGAATGATTTGAGTGAAATTCCCCCCGGAAAGCAGTCCGGTTTGCAAGGAGTTTTGTTTTTGGAAGGTTGTTTACTCACTGTTTTCGTCTCTCCTTTCGCAATTGTTGTGTTTAAAAAAATCAATTTCTTCTGTTTTCAGTCTTGGTGGTTTTATAAGTTCCGGAAGAGTCCTCCATCTCACTTCTGGTGCTTAATTTGTAGCATAAAGCTGTTGGTAAAGGTTTTACCAATAATGCTTCCATTCATTGGTGAGCTGGTTTTGTGACCTCACTTTTCATTCATAATTTTATTAATTTTGGAATTCTTTCGCCATTCTTTTGGATAAGTCTTTGCCAATTAATTATATCAGGTTTTATTAATTATGCTGCCTCCAAAGGAACCAGGCTTCTGGTTCTCATTTGAGTCTGCTGCTCTACTGTGCTCCTGGTTTCTAAATTCATTGGTGCACAGCTCTAATCTTGATTCAACTGCTTCCTCGTGCGTGGATTGGGCCTGTCCCTCTGTTGCTGTTCCAGCCTCTTGGTGAGAATAAAAACTGCCATTTTGAATTTTTGTATTCTTTTGAGTGAAGAGACTTGGATGGCTATGTATTTCGGCTGCTTTTTGCGTATCCGCCAGTTTGGACTGTTGTGTTTTCATTCCTCGTTGGTCTCCACCATTCATTTAGTGATTTTTCCTGGTTTTTATCGAGTCATTCCTGAGCAGGATGGTTCTTGGTCTCAAGTGTTCGAGTTTTGCTTCGAATTTTCCTTGGTTGAGTTCCAATTCAAAAGCGTTGTGGTCTGAGAACAACTCACGGGGACTAGAATTTCCCGTCTTTTGGCCTCCAGTTTGAGACCTGTTTTGTGTCCCAGAACATGGTGTTCTTGAAATGTTCCATAGGCATTAGAATAAGTGATCTATTCTTTGGTTCTGGGGTATGAGTGTTATATATATCTATGAGGTCCAACTAGGTAAAGTATGTGACATTCCATGCTCTTGTTTCTTTCTTGCTTAGGTGATCTGTCACTAGCGTGCAGGTGTTTGGTCCACCACTATTAACATATTTTTATCTATATGTCTCTTTATTGTGGTTAAGTTGGCTTGTGTATCTTGCTTTCCTTTATTGGGGAGCATATATATTTATAATTGTCATATCCCCGCGATGGATAAAATATTAAGAGCATATAATATGGTGCCTTCTGTGTCTCTAACTATATAAATTATTTTGAGTTTAAAATCAATCTGTCTGATATGAGAATTGCTACCCCGGCTTTCTTTTTGAGGTCATTGGCATGAAGAGATGTGTTCATCCCTTTACTTTCAGTTTGAATATATCTTTAGGTTAAAAATGAGTCTCTTGTGAACAGCCATTGGTTAGGTCATACATCCTTTTTGTGCAATCTGCAACCCTATGGCATTATGGGAGCATTTAGGCCATTTACATTGAGACTGATTTGAGAGATATGAGTTTTTAATGATGCCTGTTGCCCCAGTAGAGTCTTTGTTTCTGTAGATTGCATGACTTTCTGTTCTGTACCACTCTTGGGGCACTTTTACTTTTATAGAACCCCCTTAATATCTCCCGTAAGAACTGGTTTCATCAGTTTATAAATTGAATTCAATCGGCTTCATGATTCTGGAAGGTCTTTGTTTTGCTCCATCAAGTTCTGAATGACGGCCGCCTTGCTGGATAAAGGATCCTTGGCTGCATGTTTTTCTCTGAAGAGATTTAAAAATGCCCCCAACCCTTATCTGTTCAGGTCTTTTGGCTATAAGACCAGGTCTGACGTAATTCTAAATACCACTTTCCACTTGTGTACGTGAGAAATTTCTTTTGCCCTAATAACTTTTAATACAGCATCCTTGGATCTAATATTTGCGGGTACTCTCCAGGCCGCCCGGCGTGGGTTTGTCAGCTGGTTGAGCTTAAGGAGGGGGTCCTCTCTGCCTCTTGAATTACGAATGTTGTTTCAGCTGCTTTAGTTAGGAAGTTTTCATAGTTTGTTCAAAATATAGCTATAGACCTCTGTTTTCCCCCACTTACCCTCAGGGATGCCGATGATTCTGACTTTGGAACAGTTTTCACTGAGTCATTGTCTCCATAACCATTCACTTGAGAATGGATTTTTTTTTTTGAGTCCAGAATTCTGTTTATTTCTCTTCTACTAACCCATCCTCAGGGCGAATTGTGATTTGTGTGCCTATGAAAATTGCACCATTACAAGACCTATTAAGGCAGCGTGTAGTTTTTTTGACGACTCTACCGGTTTCTGCCTTGTTCCTCTCATATTTTTTCCACCCTAGAGATTCTATATTCTCATTAACATTTTTGTTAATACTTTCAAGTCTACACATCATCTCTTGACCATTGTTACTCTGAATTCCATTTCTAAAATGGTACAGGTTTATCCATATCCATTTGATTCTATTCTTGGGGCCACAGACTTATTGTCTTTCTTTGCTGTGTGGGAGTTTCTCAGCTACCGTCATTCTGATGAGGAGAGGCTGCGAGGTGTCAGAGCCCAAATTATTGACAGGACCCAGGCCGTGCGCCCTTGTTTTTATAGGGATCT
>NW_024423344.1:62419954-62627766 GCF_017311325.1 Ursus maritimus | reverse complement strand
GTGAGAAATTTCTTTGCCCTGGCCGCTTTCAATACTGTATCCTTGGATCTAATATTTGCGAATTGCACTATGACATGACGTGGCGTAGGTTTGTCATGGTTGAGCTTGGGAGGGGTCCTCTCTGCCTCTTGGACACGAATGTTTGTTTCCTTTGCTAGATTAGGGAAGTTTTCAGCTACAGTTTGTTCAAATATCTCTTCTAGACCTCTGTTTTTCCCCACCCCCTCAGGGATGCCGATGATTCTGACACTGGAACGTTTCACTGAGTCAGTAATCTCCCATAACCTACATTCTTGAGAATGGATTTTTTTGAGTCCAAATTCTATTTTAGCTTTCTCTTCTACTAACCCATCCTCCAATTCGCTGATACGTTCTTCTGCCTAATTCACCCTGGCCGTCAGAGCCTCTAGTTTTGACTGCATTTGGCTCATAGAATTTTTAATTTCTGCCAGATTCACTCTCATTTCCACCCTAGAGATTCTATATTCTCATTAACATTTTTGTTAATACTTTTTTCAAGTCTACACATCATCTTGACCATTGTTACTCTGAATTCCATTTCTGATAATTTGGTTATATCCATATCCATTAGTTCTGTGGCAGAGGCCACAGACTTATTGTCTTTTCTTTGCTGTGGGGGATTTCTCCTTCTCGTCATTCTGATGAGGAGAGGCTGCGGGGTTGTCCAGAGCCCAAATTATTGACCGGGACCCAGGCCGTGCGCCCTTGTTTTATAGGGATCTTAGGGATGTGGGCATCTTGATTTTTCAGCCTGCCTTCTGTGTTCTGGGGGAGGGGCCTGCCGCGCCGATACTCAGGCAACCCTGTTTGGGTAGAGTCTACGTGTCCCCTGCAAGGGGGGCTGGGGATGGGCACACTGTGAGCCGGTATTTCCAGGCTTTTGTTCTCTGGCGGCTTTCCTGGCGGTTTGTTGTGCCTCTTCTGAGAGTCAGAGCAGCAGTGGCCGAATCTCAGCCTCTGTCTCAGAACAGAGGGATCGCAGACCATTCTCCATTGATGTTCTGGCCACTTTAACTCCGTTACTGTTGGTGCTGCTCAACCCTGCAGCGTCCCGGGATGTGCGCCCCACACCCAGCGTCCCTGCCCTCACTTCCAGGGCCGGCGCGTCTCTGTCCTTTGTGTTTCTAACGCCGCCAGCAGCCAGCCGCCCGGCGCACGCTCCGGAGGCTCCCGGTCTCAGTCTGGTCTCAAGCATTCCCCTGCTCACCGGTCTCAGTCTGCTCTCTCTGGGGTGCCGGTTGGTGAGTCTGCCCACTCCCCCGTGCAGGTGGCTACCGCTTCCTGGCGCCCGAACGCGGCGGCTCCCTCCCCCTTCCATTTATCTTCCAATATCTGTGCACGGTTTCGTGGCTCCCCGCTTCGTACCTCAATACTCAGCGCTGGAGATGTTCATTTGTAGAGATCCAGATGCGTCTTCCTGCGTCTCAGGCTGGTTCCGTGGGTGTTCAGGCTGGTCTGGTACGTATCCAAGTCGACTCAGGGGACCGGCTGAAAAAGGGGTCCCCTACTCCTCCACCATCTTAACTCCTCAAATTACCACTATCTTAAAGGTCTCAAACAACAAACATGTTATGTGGGTTAGAAGTCTGGGTTTGGCTTAGTTGGATCTTAGTGTCTCACGAGGCTGCAATTCAGATACCATCTGGGGCTGTGGTCTTATCTGATACTTGAGGTTCTTTTCCAAGATCAGGTGGTTATTGGCAGACTTGATTTCCTCACAGCTGTAAAACCCATAGCATCTTGGTTCTTCAAAGCTAGTAGGAGAATTACTTTTTAGGGCTTTTATCCTATTAGGTCAGACCTACTCAGGATAATCTCCTATTTGCTTAACTCCCCAAAACCAACTAATTTGAGACCTTAGCTACATATGCAAAATCCCTTCACTCTATTAGAATGTAATTTAATCACAGGAGTAAAATTCTATCATGTTCGTAGATTCTGTTACATTTCAGAGGATGTTCTGCAAGGGCATACGTAGGTCATTGAGAGTTACCTTTGAATTTGGTCTTCGACAAGAGATATGCATAAGAATAGTCTCGGGAGCTTCGTTTATCCTGGCAAGATATTGGAAGCAGTCTGAGGCCCATCAGTGGGAATGGATAGATAAGGAATGAAAAATGTTTCCGAAGAAAAATATGCTGTTTTGAGAAGGAATAGATTTTATGTATTCATGGCATTATGAATAAGTATGGAAAAAATAACACTGCATGAAAAGATATGAAACAGAATGAGATCTATACCATAATGGCATTTATAGATACCAAAATGCACATACATTAAAATTTTATAGATGTCACAAGGACATACAAAGAACAATGAAAGGCTGCCCATAAGCATAGTAGAATACTGGGTATGGTGAGCAGAAATAAAGGGGAGAATAGAGTTAGAATACAATTAAATGCATAAAATTCTTGGTAGACAGTATTCTTGGTACTTAATTTGGAATGTATTTGATACACATGCTATGTAAGTGTTACGTGGATACCTTGCAAGTGTATAATTCATGCTATACTATAGGTACAAGTAATACATATCCAATATAACTTTGGGCTATTTTGACATTTTAATACTTTGGGAAAAAGCCAACTAGAGTTATGAAAGAGATCACGGATAGCCCATAATATGTATTGTATTAATATTTGTCTTGTTTTTATGCTTCCAAAATTATTTCGTATTACCTTTGACTTTATTATTTTTCCATTGGTGGATTACATATATCTTTGCGCTGATTTTCATCTTTAGGACACATGAAATTTTAGGAATATGTCTAGTGTACTTACAACTTCAATGCAATTTTATATTTACTATAAATTACAAAATGTCCTACTGTTTAAATTCTTCATTCTTAATGCGTTTGGAAAGGGAGGAAACTCAAGCACATGGATTGTGCAGTTAGTCTAGCTACTAGATTCTCAGAAATCTAGAGAAGGGGCCTTTCCAGGAATGGAGCTATACTTATTTGATCGGAGGTCATAGAGATCAACACACTTTAAATTCCCTCTCCAGCATAGGTCTCGGTACCCCAAGTAGAATTGGGTGCCTGAATTATATAGTTTGTCTGACTTGTGTTAATAGATTTACAAAAGAAAGGTTTTAAAATTCGTACTTTACCTTGGATAAGAACTGAGCTAAAGGTTCATAATAGTAAATCATTGAGCAAATTTTAATGCTTTTTGATGCCATGCCATGCAAACTGTATTGGAATAAAGAAGAATGTCAAAGTTGTTTTTTTTTTTTTTTTAATTTTTTAACCTTCCCAATGAATGTGATTGTGGACAGAGGCTTGTAGATTGTTTGCCACAGGGATAGTTTTCTCTTTCTGAGGGGTGTGTGTGTGTGTGTGTGTGTGTGTGTATGTATACATAATATACATATGTATGTATATTATGTATACACAATAATCATGTTATGCTGGAATGTAAGAAGCTTTTTTTTAAAGAGGTGTTTGCTATTTGAAGTTAAAATAAGACATTGGTTTAACGTTACAGGGTTCACTTCGCTGACACATTAATATATGTATTGAAAAAGAAACTTCAGTTAATGGAGCCTGAGGATGGTAGCCTACTCATTTTTTCCTTACTCAATGTATCTCTTCTCTTCTACCTACATTTAACACAAATGATTGAGCACCTTTTTATGTTCTATGGTACTAAAAATATGGAGTCATATACTAAAGAACTTCTATTCCAATAGCCAGTCTAGAAGGTGTCCCAAGAGCAAAAGAAAGATGTCTCAGAGGAGGTAGGAGACAAAGAAGATGAAGAAGGGCTAGAAATAGGAATGATTTTCCACAAAGCAGAAATCAGCATAGCTGAGTTTTGAAAGGTGGGCTCCAGCTAAGGGATAAGCTTAGAAAATACATGTTAAATTTGCTAATTAGTAGGAAGGTTTGTTTGGGGTTTGGCTGTGTGTATGTGCGTGTGTGTGTGAGAGAGAGAGAGAGAGAGATTGTGTGTGTGTGGTTTAGAGAAGAGCATATTTTGTAGAGGAGGAATGGCACTGAGAGGTCAGTGAAAGTAGTGTGGTATGAAATGGTAAATTGAAAGCAGGGGAATAAACAGGATTTTGAGCAAGCAACTGAGGTTTTATTTTTTAATTTTTTAAAAAGTGATGAAAGGGGGGAGAGAGAATCTCAAGCATACTTCTCACCGAGCACAGAGCCCACCAATGGGCTTGATTTCATGACCCTGAGATCATGACCTGTGCCAAAATCAAGAGCCAGACACTTAAGGAACTGAGCCACCCATGCGCCCCCTGAAGTTTTGGAATACAGAATTTAAGCATTTCAAGCACATATTAGGAAAAGGAAGCTAAGGAAGTCCTCTCTAGCCAGGACCCACCACTGCAGTGCCGATGGGAGGAAATGAGAATACAAAGTAGACTGGTGTAGGTAGAATGGCAGGACCAGATAGAAATTTTAAAGAAAAGATCAATAGCAAAGAGAAAAACCAGATAACTCTAGTGCCAGTCCAGGGAAATTGAGATGACTTTATATTTCCATATATAGCAAGATAAAGGGAGTTGGAGAGAAAAGAAAACTTGGATATTGGTATTTAGGTGGTGTTTTAATAGGATAAAGGACATAGAGTATTTAGAATATTTCCTCACATCCTTAAGTAAGTCTTTAGTATGTTGTGCTATTACTCCCCTTATAACTCAGAACTATATTCTTTGCATAATTTATGATTAGAGATCATTACAATTTTTTAAATTGCAATACTAGGAGTTAAGCACAGCCTGTTATACTTTTTGGAAAAATGATTATTTAATTTATTTATTTAAAAGATTTTATTGATTGATTTGAAACAGAGATAGCAAAAGAGAGCATGAGTGGGGGAGAGGGAGAAGCAGCCTCCCTGCTGAGCCTGATGTGGGGCTTGATCCCAGGACACTGAGATCATGACCTGGGCCAAAGACAGATGCTTAACCAACTGAGCCACCCAGGTGCCACATGATTATGAGAGAGAGAGAGAGAGAGAGTGCACGCGCACTTGTGCACATGTCGAGCAGAGGGAGAAAGAGAGAATCTCAAGCCAACTCTTGAGGGTGGAGCCTGATCTTAGGGCCCTGAGATTATGACCTGAGCTAAAATCAAGAGTCAGCTGCTTAACCAACTGAGCCAACCAGGTGTCCCTTGTTATACTTTTTAAATGAGTTTTTCAATATCAATAACATTTTTTGCATGCTTACATATTTTTAGATGTTTTTGCTTTAGTACATTTCCTTATTTTTGAGTTGTTTAACAATACAAAGAAGATGCAGTGAACATCATAGAACATTCTACAGTATTTAAATCCTTCTGGGATAATTTTTTTTTCTGGTCACTCAAGCTTTATATAATTTTTAAGGCATATTTTATTTTCATTAAATCATATTATAGAAAGCCAGCTGATTACAAATAATTACACTAATAAGTTGTATTTGTACAGTTCTTTGTATTTTCCCAAGTCATTTCTTCTACATTATGTCATCTGAAAGAAAGTAAAATTTTAGATAGATACTGACATTTAGAAAGAATGCTTTATTTACACAGCTGGTTAATTTTTTTTTTTTCCTGATAGAGAGGTTTGTTGTAGCCAACTATTTCTCCTATGCACCTGGCTCACCTGTTTTTTCATGAACATATTAATTCTTTACTTTTCAACTTAAACGACAGCAACAGTTTTGAAATGACAGTTTAATTTGAAGGTGAAAAAAATTTAGTTGTTTCCATCTGGTGGTCATTTTTGTCCTTTTATTAATATGGTCATCTTCTTTCTTTAACCTTTAAGTGGAGGAAAAAAAAATAAGAAAACCACTGAGGTCTGATATGTTCTATGACACTCATGATTTTTTCACACTTTCTCAAAAAGCATTTACTACGAAGGACACAGCTTCCCTTCAAATAATACTTTTTAATGAAAAAAAATCTTCCTCTGAATTTTGACTATCTGCTGAAGAGTCACCCTTATGACAATACACAAGATATCTCTGGGAATTTTATATTGCTTCTTCAATGCAAATTTCTATTTCCAGAAGATACAACTGCCTCTTTTAATGAGGTTCAAGGATGATCAAGCTTTTCTGTTATTGATTTATTCTTCTTCTGCAGGTAAAAATACAGATATGTCATAGAGATATATGATGTGATTGCCTTTGGGAAACAACACAGACATCTTTAAGGTCCTCATTTTACTTCTACCCCCTTAGTTCACAGTTGCTTCAGTTTCTACTAAACTGCCTGTTCTTCATCTCCAACATTACATTGGCCACGCATCTCCTAGTCATTGACCAATGATATGGCCAACATATTTTAAAATCAGGGATGTAGAGTACAATTAATCTCAAGTTAGACTTTCTGGGTTTGAATCAGCAATTCCACCCCTTACTAACTTCTCTATATGGGAATAATAATAATCCTTCTCTCCCAGAGCTGTTGTGAGGAGTTAATGAGTGAATGGATAAAAGGAGTGTATGGTCAGTGACTACCATATACTCAGTGCTAAATACATGTTACCTATAATAGTCATTTTACCTATTCCATAAATTTTACCTTGAAAAAATACTTGCATAGTAATGCTTTTTAAGGCAGAAAATTTTGTTAACAAATTAATATCTATTCATATTAACATTAATAAATTAGAATCTATTCAACTTTTCCTAAGTGTAGGCACATTTATCAATTTAATCCTTATCATAATTGATCAATGTGATTAGTCATATTTTATAGGAAAAATGTATCAAGGGGCTTAAATAACCTGTTCAAGTTACTCAGAGATTTTTTGCTGTAGCCTTGAAGCCTGCTTGACTTCTGCAATACATACTACAGGTTTATACCTTAATGATAATCATGTACCCTCTTAAGGATGTTCATCCATCCCATAAATCCCAACTTATTCTTCCCTGTGACTTTTTTCTTTTCCATGTATTTATGGGCATGTTTTGAAGGCCAATAGAAACAGATTTCAATTTACAAGATTGTGTTTTGTGAGTCGATATCTAACTCTGTTGTTGATATTACAGAATTAATTTTGCCATAGGACAAAAATACTAAAGGTCGTAGGTGGTTTCCCAGGAGAGCAAAAAGTTAACTAATATATAGAACTCTTAAAGGAGTAGCATTTGTCCATTTCATTTTAATAGTTTTACTATTAGGATCAATTAAATATGCATTGATAGGCTTGCTCAGGGATACTAGCATCATTTTAAAATATTGATTTATCGGAAAATTCATTCTAGGGAAAACAATAAGAAAGCAATGTGAAAGATGGAAGAAAATTCAGGCCTCCAATCATAGCTGTGCCAGCTACTTTGTACAAAGAGGAATCCTGCCTCTGATAGACACTGCCCAATAAACACCACCATGTGCAGAGCAAGAAAAGACTTGGAGACCATTTCTAACTCCTTGGGGCTGTTGAGGCAAACATGTTGACTTGTGAAAGATACAAATGATTATTAATTGGCTGTTCTTAAGAGGAAATACATAATTCTAATTTCACAAATTGTGAAAAGGAAGTGCTGAAAATATGGATAAGGCCTCTGCCTGAAGTCTCAGAACTCTAACAAATGCCGAATGGATGTAGAGCATTAATGGTGCTCCTTTGTTCACTCATTCATTCATTCCTTTAATAAGTGTGACATCTACCCTTGAAAACTAGATAGTGTAGCTGGGAAGAAAATTAAAAGGCAGTGACTTAAGTAAGTGCTTTGGTAGTGGGGGCAGAAGAGACATGACATCAGGAGATAGGTCAGGAGCAACAAACCTAGTCTGGCTTAAGGGCCGTGGAGCAGAGACAGTACAAGTCCAAATAAGGAAAATGATTTTTAAGCATAATGCCCCAAATCATTGGCTCTGCTGCAGAAGATCAAATGTTGGCTCTGCCAGTTCCTGCCTTTCTGGTTTGGGCAGTGTCTTGACTGTTTTTCACATTCCTCATTGTAAAATGGTGATGATAATAATACAGAGAGCTGTTATGAGAATTAAGGAAGTTAATACATGCAAAATGTTATAGAATAAGGATTTATACATAGAAGTTACTCAAAATACATTAAGGACAATTAGTTTTTGTCTCAACTGAGAGCTGAAAGGGAAGAAAAAGACATGTTTTCTAGGTAGAAGGAAGAGTCTACACAAAAGCCTCAAGAGAAAAGAAAGGAATGACGTATTTCAGGAATCAGAAGAAATTCAGTGTGTCAGCAACCTTAAGTTTGAGGCAGGAAGAGGGGAGAGCTGGAGGCCGGAGGATACATGAATGTCATGTAGGGAAGGGTTTTATAAGCCTTGTTAATGAGTTTGGTTTTATCCTAATGTTATTGAGAGACAAAAGGGTTTAAGTAAGAGTAATATGATCATATTTGCATTTTGGTAAATTTACCCTGTCTGTTGGGAGGTGAGAATGAGGGATAAAGAGTGTCTTTCAAAAGGGAAAGACTGGGAACAAGGGGCAATTGAAAGATGATGATTGTTTGGATCTAGGGGTGACAGTGGATATGGAGGGGAAAAGCCCCAAAGATTGAATAGTATCATACATGGTGGTTGAGGGAGAAGCTAGTGCCTTTGATGACTGACTTAGGGACTGACTGGTCGATGATGAAATTCACTGACAAGCATTAGGGAAGGAGCATACTGAGGTGGTGGGTCAAGAATTTGGTTTTACACATGCTGTGCTTTGTGGCTCTGTGGCTCTGAAACAAATAGGGATGTGCACTAGGTAATTGGATCAACTAGTTTGTGTCTCGAGTTTTGGTTGGGATTATTGATTTGGGCACGTATTAACATTTGGTGATTGAAACCATGGGCACAGATGAGGTGTTCACAAGAGAGGAAGCAGAGAAGACAGCTTAGGGCAGAACAGTGAAGGATGAGAGATGAGCATATACTGGAGACTAACCAGGAACACTGTAGTGTAGGTACAGAAGGAAAGCCAAGGGGACGGTGTCAGAAAAAGAGTGCTGTGTATATGTATACGTGTATCTTAACATGAGAGGGGAGGCAGTCCTGTTGAAAGCTGCTGAGTTTAAGTAAAATAAGAATTGAAAAGTGTCCACTGAGTTTAACTGATAATAGTTGTGAAAAAATTTAAGCTAGAATCGTCTTCCCCACCCTGCCAACTGCAAATAAGATAGAATTCAGAACATGAGGTACAGTATTATTTACTATTAAGTCTGCTGTTTGCTAACCTGTACCTTCCCCAGGAGGATGGCTGTGGAATGATAATACATGGCCTCCGACTCATAGTGAAAACTAGAAAAACACAGGACTTTGAAAAAAAATGGTGAATAAAAGAAAACTGTATTCATAAAAACTAATTTCGATATACAGACTATTAGAGCTGAAAGACATTTTACAGTTCATCTGGTCAAACAGGCTCATTTTATTAATGAGAGGATTAAAGTTCAGCGGAGTTAGCCCAAACTTATTTCCCTTTCATTCTCTAGGATCAACTTCCTCATTCCTTTTGAATGTGTGCTGGAGTTTAAAAATTCTTGCACTGCTTATGAAGTCCACATAGAGAACACTGTATTATTAAGTCAAACCAATCTAAGCATGTGCTAGATATTTCCTATATTAAAATGAAAAGAAAGCATCCTGTCCTTGTTATGCTATCACGGGGTTGTTAAATAAGACTACTTTTTTCCAAGTTGTCAAGGTAAATGGGAAATAGAACTATGAGGACTGCAGGCATTCACTCAATCACTTTTCATTGCGTGAGAATGCAAAAATAAACAGCCCCTCACATACATGAGAAAGAGCCCCTTGAAATGTTGGTACTTCTGTGCAAGGTTTTCGTTTCCCCTTAAATATTTTTATTTTTGATGTGATGAAGCAGGCAGCCAGCGACAAACAACAGGAAAGACAGTCCAAATAAGCCTAAGGAAACCTAATTTAAGCTCTTTCCCTATGTGATCTGTCTACAGCGCTTTAGAAAGAGCTGTATTTGCCAGTGGGTTAGAGCAGTGTATTATTTTTGAATCAATCCGTCCTTTTTTCCAAGTTTCTAATACTTCTCATTCTGCCCTAGTCAGACACTTGAATGGTGGAAGTTCTCTATTATTCATCAGATACCTCAAGCTGTTCCTGTCAAGTTTCTCAACTCATTTCCTACAGATATTTCACAAAAATACAGCCAAAAACCTTCACTGCCAGGTATGAGCCCATCTGAATAAAGAATGCAGGAGCCAGACATTTTGCAAAAAAGGAAATGGACTGGAAGCCTGTACTCTTTCAGTACCTGCAGTTTGTTTACTTTGTACCAGCTGTTAAACCCAACTTCCAACAACCTGATTATTCATTTTCATCTTTTGCAGCCTTCCTCACTAATAAGGGATCACTCCTTCCCTAGGGAGGAAAGACACATTCATAAGAAGAGCACTGTTTCCTATCCTCTTTTTAGTAAGTTAAAGGCATTTAGTTTTAAGAGTCGATAACTGTTTATAAATCATATGAAGCAAGTAAGGAGTTTGGAGCAAACGTCAAGATATAAAAAGGAAAACAAGCAATTTAGGCAAGATGTTCACTACCTGGGTGGAATATTTTGTAGAAATGCTGGTTTCTAACCAAAATGTTCTGCCATGGCAGATTTTTTTTTCTTTCAAAATATTTAAAGAAGAGGTAAATAGAAAAAATACTATTTTGCATTATATCTTATGATTAAATAACATGACTTGGAAGATTGAAGTGGGAACAAAACATGCAAAAATGCTTGCTTTTTCTTTTTTTTGGCCTGTTTTAGTCTTACTTCCTAGACCTTTAGTAACATAGTATACCTGTAGGACTTGAAGAGGGTACTAAGAATAAATAAATACGTTGGCCTAGAAAATAAAAATTTCAAAGAAAGTTCAACAAAGAACAGAAGAGGTTATGAAGATAACTATTACGAAAATTCCGACTAATTTTACAAAGATCAAAATATACTCAATAAGTGGTATACACTAAATCAAATAGCTTGATGTTAATATTTTAACTGAGTAGTGTAGACTTCATGTAGTCTCAAAACTTAGAAGGTTATGCAAACAAAATCTACTCTTAGAGTATTTCACTTGGGACAGATGATTAAGGAAGAATTTCTGTATAAATGAAAAACTAAATATGAGAATTAATTATGATTTCATCTGAAAATGTACAGACCATACAAATTCTCAAAGACAAACTTAAATCCTTGATTTTAAGGATAACTAAACATTTTGGATTTAAGCTATAAAAATCCATGTGTAAATATTTTTTAATTATTTATTTTAGATAGAGAGTGTGCACTCAAGCATGGGTAGAGGGAGAGAGAGAATCTGGAGCAGACTCCCTGCTGAGCACAGAGTCCGATGTGGGGCTCAATCTCACAATCCTGAATTCATGACCTGAGCTGAAATCAAGAGTCAGACACACCTGACTGAGCCACCCAAGTGCCCCCATGTGTAAATATTTGTATACTGACTTATTTGTGTCCAGTACTTTAGTTGATGCTATGGAGAAAGAAATTTTCCAACAAGTTATTCATCTCCTTAAAGAATTTATAATGCATTAAGGGCCAAAATTATTGCAAAAACAGTGAATAATATGAGACAGCCTTAGAGAGTTCAGATACGGAGATTATTAACACACTTGAAAGTCAGGAAAGGTTTTACCGAGGGAAAATGAAGTGAAGAAAAGGCCCAAAGAAATGGGGAAAAGGATTCAAATATCAACCAACCAAGCAAGCAAACAGCCCAAAGTAAAAAAACATTGTTTGTTAAGAGAGTGGTGGGATAAAGATACAGAAAAGTGTTGAGATAGAAAGGTCTGAGGTCAACGCAGCTCTTATCAGGTAATAGCCATCTTTACAGCAAAATATGAAGCTAGTTTACTGGTAAGGAATGAAATTGGTAAAGATGAGTTTGGGGACTGTAAACAATATAATGTAATGGTTAAGAGCCTGGGCTTGAGAACCAACTACCTGGATGCAGAATCCTGTTTCTGTCACTCATTGGTTATATAACCCTGGGTGTAACCCTGTGTCCTTGAGTTTTATTATCTGTGAAATGGGAAAAATAACATTGTAGGGTTGTGAGGATTACATAAAAATACATATAAGTGATTAGAACATTGCCTGGCATTTAGTGAATATTAATAACTTCTGGCTGATATTATTTATTTTTTATTTCATTAGAGATTATTTTAGAGAGAATGAGGGGGAAAGGGGCAGAGGCAGAGGGAGAGGGAGAGATAATCTCAAGCAAACTCCCTGCAGAGCCCAACCTGGGGCTGAATCTCACGACTGTGAGTTCATGACCTGAGCCAAAACCAAGGTCAGATGCTAAACTGACTGAGCCAACCCAGCACGCCTATTATTATTATTATTTAAAAGGTGGGAATAGTTTGGAAAGAGTCCTACAAAGAATACAATCAATAATCAATTACTGATGATTGAAAGACTATCAGGCAGACAGATCTTTGGTTATCTAGGTAGTATAATTAAAAAAAAAAAATTCCCCCTTCTCCTGATACCACATAGCACTTTACCTATGTTCTATTACAATAGGTACCTATTTTCTGTTATACTTACTTATGTACAAGTTCTATTTTACTCAGAAACTGTAAGATCCTAGAAGAATGATAGTAGCGAATTTGTTTTCAAATCTTCAGAGCAGGTGAGATAGCACCTTGAAACAGCAGATGCCCACTAGCTTTAGTTGAGTGAATGAATGAATGAATGGTTGTTGAAGGACCAAGTCTTTGGCCATTCCCAGTTGAGGGAGGTAAGAAATGAAAAGACCACTAAGAAGGGCAGTTAGAGGGTTGGAAGGAGAAACAAAATCTTATGAAGCTTTGAATTCCAAGTAGGCTTAGAATTTGGTTTTCACAAAGATTGCTTTCTGTATAAGTTCATAACACTGCATTTGTACTAGGACTTACATTTAAACTCTCCAAAGCCATCAACAAATACTTCTTTAAAAATAACTCTAATGTATAATAATATTTTATTAGAAGGATAATAAATGAACAGCACTATGAAATCAGCATTCACTTTAAATACATACAGAAGGAAGAAAATTATTTTCCTTGCATTGAGTTTCCCAGTCTTGTAAGTTTGGGCCCTCCTTGTTATATCAGAAGAATTTAAAAGGCCATAAAATGGTAGTTAATTCCTTTCTTAGAAATATTAATGTCCTCTACTTATACAGTCTTGATAGAAAGATATAATTTCTTAGAAATTAATCCAAATGCTAAGAAGGGTTGTTTTTTTTTTTAAGAGTCTAGCAGTCAAAATGCATTATTAGTTCCATGGGGAATTTGTATTATTGGTACTTATGAAGAAACAAGAACTAAAAATACTTCCTCAGTGCTTTTAGCTCATGTAACATATGATATTGATGAAAGACTTAAAAATCAAAAATTGATTTACCCAAACCAAAATATTTAAAGACATTGATGTTTTAACATTTTAGAAAACAGAAATCATAGATTTCTATTACATTCATATTTCCTGCTCAATAATAACATTTGACAATTTACATGTGCGAGGGGGAGGGTGAGTCTGAATAATTAAAAATAGGTAATTGAGAACAGTTTTTAAAATGTTATTTATCGTTCTTGGATGGGATCCATTTAGGGGGTAGCTTCATTCTTCTTTGATGAGATGTCAGCTGAAGTTCCCAACCTGCAGGTGAAACTCCTTTGAGCACATTTATATTACATGGACCCACTTCTGCTTGGTCCCAGCTAACAGATCCAGGGCGGGCAACCGATTCAGAATGTAGCAACAACAAAGCCAGGGAGGGTCAATCAATCAAATTCTCTCTCCCAGGAATGTGAAATTGGGACAATTTCAAAGACTGGGGCAGTTATTGGTAGAAACTGGATTTGTAAGTATATATTTCAGGAATCCAAGGCTCTTTGTTGGTGGAGTCAGGGCAGATGATGATTGCAATTAGAGAAGAGGAAGCCAGAATGGAGATTAACAGTCTTCCATTTCCTGTTTCTGTCTCAGGAGATCCTTGAGTTCTGTGAGGCACACTGGACTTTCCAATATATTCTCTTTTCTGCTCAAGCTACTTTCAGGGAGTTTCTGGGTTTTGAAACCAAACCATCCCTGACTAAGTTATAGAACAATAAATTCAAGTGAAAAGCTGAAAAATAAGAAGCCAGTGCTATGTAAGAACAGCTGCAAAAGATTTAGAGGTCATTACAGATGACATAGGTCATGCTCAATGTAGCTAAATCTTCTCTCCTAAACTAGTAGCTTTCCTGCCAGGGAACCAATGAATCTCAAAACCTTTGTGTTAGTTTTACTCTTTTCTTTTATTCCTCCTGCTCAAACAGCCAACAAGCTCTATTGTTTTAATTTATAGATGATGAAACTGAAGCCCAGGGAGGGAAGTCACAGAGCTCAAGGCCAGGATCTAGTTACCAGCAAATCCAGGGTAGGATGGCTTAGTTCCAGGACTTGCCCAATACCCCTTTCTATCATCACTTTACTTTTATGGCTATAATGCTATAACAGAATGAAACAGTATGAAAAATTTGTATATAAAAGATATATTGAAAAAAATCTGTTCCTCTCCAATATAAGCAATTTTGGTACATTCCAGGATCCAGTCTTTGGCCTCCCCTTATAAACATTCATTCACTACTTGAGCTGATCCAATTCTATGGTTTTAAATATCCTCTACATGCTCATGACTCCCAAATTATATTTCCAGTTCTCATTTTCCCCTCAGACTCTATAGTTTTATTTCCCACTTCTTATTTGACATCACCACCTGGAAGCTTAATAGTCACCTCAGACATGACAAGTACAAAGCCAAACTCTTGATTCCTATTCCCTACTCTTCCCCTGCATTCCCATTTCAGAAAATGGCACCTCCATTCTTCAGCTTCTCAGACTCAGAACCTTGGAATTATCCTTGACCTTCTTTCACATTCCACAACCAATCTGCAAGCAGAGCACGTCAGCCCTGTCTTCAAAATATACTCCAAACCTGACTTCTTTTCCCCACTCTACTGCCACTGGAGTCCAAGCCAGCACCCACTGGCATCTACAGCTCTTACAAAGTCCATTCTCAACACTCCTGCCAGAATAATTTTGACACACACAAAGATGATTCATGTGACTTTCCTGCTTACAGTACTCTGTGATTTTAGATCAAATGTGGAAAAACATCCAAAAATGTTATAAGGCCTATATGATGAGGCTTTGACGACTTCTCTCCTCTGATTTCCTGCCCAAAATCTGTCCTATTTTCTTCTGTGAGTTGTTTTATATTTAGGACTACACTCGAACTTGAGTTAAACTTTGCACAATTTGTAAGATATGGATTAAAGTTTATATGCATAGCCAGTTTCAGGACATTCCTGTTTCAAGACAGTTTGTTGAAAATATTGTTTCTCTACTGAATTGCCTTGGTACCTTTGTGAAAAATCAATTGACTGTATATACGTAGGTCTGTGCTCTGTTCATCTGTCTATCTTGATACAGATACCACACAGTCCTAATTACTGTGAAATGAAAAAAAATTCATTTTTTTAAATTGAGGTATAACTGACATATAACATTATTAGTGTACAAAGATTTGAAATTTGTATACACTGTGAAAGGATCACAATAAATCTAGTTACCTTCTATCACCATACAAAGCTACAGATTTTTTTTCTTATGAGACCTTTAAGATTTAACAACTTCTGAACAGGAATACATTATTGACTATAGTTACCATGCTGTACCTTACATCCCAATGAAATTTATTTTGTAATTGTAATTTTGTACCTTTTGACCCACTTCATTTCACCCACCTCCCAACATCCCTCCTCCCCTCTGACAACCACCAGTCTGTTCTCTGTATCTTTTTTTTATACCATGTAAGTGATATTGCATGGTATTTATCTATCTTTCAGCATCATACCCTCACGTTCCATCGATGTTGTCACAAGTGGCAAGATTGCATTGCTATGTTATGTGGGGACTTTGTTAATTTATGGACACTTAGGTTGTTTCCATATGTTGGCTATTGTAAATAATACTAAAATAAACATACTGGTGCATATATATTTTCAATTTAGTGTTTTCATTTTTTCTAGATAAATACCCTGAAGTGGAATTGCTGGGTCGTAGGATAGTTCTATTTTTAATTTTTGGAGGAACCTCCATACTGTTTTTTATAGTGACTGTACCAATTTTCATTCCCACCAACAGTTCACAAGGGTTCCCTTTCTACACAACCTCGTTATTGTTATTTCTTGTCTTTTTGATAATAGCCATTCTAACACGTGTGAGGTAATATCTCCCTGTGGTTTTGATTTTCATTTTCCTAATGATTAATGGTGTTAAGCAACTTTCTATGCACCTGTTGACACCTACTTGGATTGTTTTTCTCTTTGAGTTGTAGGAGTTCTTTATATAGTTTGAATGTTAACTCCTTAAATATATGATTTGCAAATATCTTCTCCCATTCAGCAGATTGCCTTTTCATTTTGTTGGTGGTTTCCTTCACTGTGCAAAGGATTCTCCGTTTGTTGTGAGGTCAGATCCACAAAATCACCACCATGACCTATGTCAAAAAGCTTACCACCTATGGTTTCTTCTAGGATTTTTATGGTCTCAGGTCTTAGGTTCAAGTCTTACACCATGCACAAAAATTAACTCAAAATGGATTGTCTAATTTCATTCTTTTGTATGTGGCTAATTTTTTCAAAACCATTTATTGAAGAGACTGTACTTTATGTTCTTGCCTCCTTTGTCATAAATTAATTGGCCACATATGAGTGGGTTTATTTATTCTGGGATAATTTGTTCTGTTGATCTACGTGTCTGTTTTTATGCCAATACCGTAATGTTTTGGTCACTATAGTTTTGTAATATAGTCTGAAACCAGGGAGTGTGAAGCCTCCAGCTCTGCTCTTCTTTCTTAAGAATGTTTTGGCTATTTGGGATTTTTTATTTTTTATTTTTTACATAAATTTAATGTTCTATCTGTGAAAAAAATGCCATTGGAATTTTGATAGGGATTGCATTGAATATTGTAGATTGCTTTGGGTAATATGGACATTTTAAGAATATTCTTCTAATCCATGAGCACAAAACTTCTTTAATTTTTGTCTTCAATTGCATCTATATCTTAGAGTTTTTAATGCACAGGTCTTTCACCTACTTGGTCATATTTATTCCTAGGTATTTTATTCTTTTTGATGCAATTTTATATGGGGTTGCTTTCTTAATTTCTCTGATAGTTTGTTGTTAGATGCAATAGATTTTTGTATACTGATTTTGTACCTTCAACTTTACTGAATTATAAAAGCTTTTTGGTGGAGTCTCTAGGGGTTTTTTGTATATAAAATCATGTTGTCAGCAAATAGTGAATTTTTATTTTTCCTTTCCAATTTGGAGGTCTTTTATGTATTTTTCTTCCTTAAATGCTCTGGCTAGGACTTCTAATACTATGTTGAATAAAAGTGGAGAGAGTGGGTATCCTTGTCTTCTTCTTGATCTTAGAGGAAAAGCTTTCAGTTTTTCACGATTGAGTATGATGTTAGCTATGGGCTTGTTATAAATGGCCTTTAAGATTGATTTATTTTAGAGAGAGCAAGAGAGAAAGAGGGAGCACGAGTGGTGGGGAGGGGCAGAGAGAATTTTCAAGCAAACTCCCCACTGAGTGCAGAGCCTTATGCAGGCTCAATCTCACGACTGATGAGATCATGACCTGAGCTGAAACCAAGAACTGGATACTTAACTGACCGAGCCACTCAGGCGCCCCAATAAATGACCTTTATTATGTTGAGGTACAGTCCCTCTATACCCACTTTATTGAGAGTTTACATTATAAGTGAATGTTGAATTCGTCAAATGCTTTTTCTGCATCTATGGAGATGATTATATGATTTTTTTATCCTTCATTTTATTTCTGTGGCATATTACACTGATTGATTTGTGGATGTTGCACCATCTTCGCATTTCTGGAATAAATCCCCTTGATCATGGCGTATGCTTTTTTTAATGTTTTGTTCAATTTGGTTTAAGAATCTGTTGAGGAATTTTGCATCCACATTCATCAGAATATTGACTTGTAATTTCATTTTTTTGTGGTCTCTTGTCTAGTTTTGGTAGACATCTTCAACCCATTTCGACGTGCCTCTTTCCCCCTTTGTTGTGAAGAAGCTGTTTAGCTAATTTCAGGTCTTTTTCAGAGGGACTTGTTCCATATGTGGCTGTAGATCTGGTGTGCCTGTGGGAGGAGATGAGTTTAAGATCCTCCTGTGCCAACTTCTTGAACCACCTCCCCTCTCCTACTAAGGTTTTTTTTTCCTTCAGTCTTTAACTTCATTCTGTTTTCAAAATTGATTGCTTTGGCTCCTCTAGGTCTTTTGTCTTTCTATGTTAATTTTAAAATATGCTTATTAATTTCTATAGAACCCTGCAGGAATTTTGATTTGGATTGCATTGGATGAACAGGTCAATTTAGGAAAAAAAGTGATATTGAATTTTCCAGTCCATGAGCATAGTATAATTCTTATGTCTTCTTTAATTTATCTCAGCAATTTTTGCAGGTTTCAGTGTATAAGACTTGCAGATTTTTGATAATATTTTGATAAAGAATACTGTTGTATATATTATACTGAAGACAGTTTTGACTTAAGTTGTATTTCACATCTTCCATATCCCCCAAGCACACATTTGTCATTCTCTTAGTTGAATTTATTACATGATTTCATGGTGAAGAATTCCTAAAAACAATTCTAACCCAAGAATTTACATAAAGTAGTTTGGAATTATGGTGGAAAGGGTGGCAGTAGTAGCAGTGTGACTATTAAATAATATAATCCCTTGGAGAAATTTTATGGAGCACTGGAAATTAGGAATATTAGAATTTTCAGGTAAGAAAAATGTGTGTTTTTATTTAAAATATATTATTTACTTCTAATTGTGCCTGTCATTTTACCATAATTAAAGGGAAGGCTACAAAATTATTTTGATACATCTTCATGGCCTTACTAAAAGTAGTCCTCAGTTTTCTTAGTGAATTTCAACTTTATTTCCACAAAAATAGAGTAAGAGTCTCTTTTCTGACACTGCTGGATGCCTTGTGGTTCTGAGCAACCATTGTTACAGAAGAACAAGTCAGAGCAATAAAACCAGTTCTCTATGGTAAGGATTGTTTAAGATCCACTATTTTCCTGTAATACAAATTTTGAAAGACTGGTATTTAAAATAGAAGTCTTTTGGGGCGCCTGGGTGGCACAGCGGTTAAGCATCTGCCTTTGGCCCAGGGCGTGATCCCGGCGTTCTGGGATCGAGCCCCACATCAGGCTCCTCCGCTAGGAGCCTGCTTCTTCCTCTCCCACTCCCCCTGCTTGTGTCCCTCTCTCGCTGGCTGTCTCTGTCAAATAAATAAATAAAATCTTTAAAAAAAATAGAAGTCTTTTATTCTTTTTCCTATAAGATTGGAAAATAAACCATTTTGTTTAGTAATTATCTCTTTAAATTTTAGAAGGTTACTTAACACTAGGAAAATCAAGATGATTTTCCTGCTGCTTTTTCAATTTGATGCCTTTTATTTACAATCTAATTTCTCTAGCTAGAACTGCCAGTATGATGGTGAATAACAGTAGTGAAAGGAGACATCATTGTTTTGTTCCTGATTTAAAGCTTTAAGTCTTATACCATTAAGTATGGTGTTGGTTGTGGGTTATTCATAAACGCCCTCTTCATATTAAGGACGTTTCCTTCTAGTCCTACTTTTCTGAGTGGTTTTATTATAAAAGGGTATTGAATTTGTCAAATACCTTTTCTGCATCAATTAAGATTATCATGTAGATTTTTGCCTTCATTCTAGTTATGTGATGCATTACATTGAATCAATTATATTTTATATATTACCAATGAATAATCTAAAAAGGAAATTAAGAAAACAATTCCACTAACAATCACTTCAAACATAATAAAATACTTAGGAATAAATTTAACCAAGGAAATGAAAGACTTGCCCACTGAAAACTATAAAAACTTGCTGAAAGAAATTAAAAACCTATATAAATGGAGAGACAATTAATGTTCATGACTGGAAGACTTAATATCATTAAAATGTCAATACTATTCAAAGTGATCTACAGATACAATGCAATCCCTATCCTCAAATTCATATGTAAAAGGTCTTTAAATAATCTTGAAAAAGAGAAACAAATTGGAGGACTTACACTTCCTGATTTCCAAGCATTTCAAACTACAGTTATCAAAACAGTGTGCTATTAACATGTTAGCCACACAGACCAATGGAATATAATTACAAGTCCAGAAAGAAAGCCTCACATATATGAGCATCTGAATTTTGACAGAAATGCCAGGTCCTTTCAATGGGGCAAGAATAGTATATTGAACAAATGGTGCTGAGGAAAGTGGATTTCTAAATGCAGAAAAATGCTGTTGGACCCCTAACAAAATTAACTTACAATGAATCAGTGACCTAAATCTAAGGGCTTAGAACTATAAAAATATTAGGGTTGAATTTTCATGACCTTGAATTTGGTAATGGATTCTTAAATTTGACATAAAAACACAGGCTACAACAAAATAGATATATTGAATTTATCAAAATTAAAAAGTTTTGTGCATCAGAGGACATTATCAAGAAAATGAAAAGACAGTCTACAGAATGAAAGAAAATATAGTAAATCATATGTCTGATACAGTTTAAGATCTAGAATATATATAAAAAACTCTACAACTCAACAAAAATATCAAAGGACTTGAGTAAATAGTTCTACAAAAACAATATATAAATGGTCAATAAGCACATCAAAATCATTAGTTGTTAGGGAAATACAAATCAGAAGCACAATGAAATACCACTTTACTCCTACTAGAATGGCTATAATTTCTTTAAAAATGTTGACAATTATGTAGAGAAATGGGAATCTTTGTGTGTTGCTCTTGGGAATGTAAAATCATGTAGTCATTATAAAAAAAAATTGGTGCTTCCTCAAAAAAAGCTAAATATGGAATTATTATATAATCATATACCAAAAATTCAACTCAAAGCTGTATATCTCAGAGAATTAAAAATAGGGGCTCAAAGAGATACCTGTATGTCCAGTGTTTATTCAGAATAGCCAAAAAGTGGAAACTACCCAAGTGTTCATCAAAAGATTAATGGATAAACAAAATGCACAATATACATATAGCTAGAAGAAGGAATGAAGTTTTGACATGTGCTATAACATGGTTGAATTTTAAAAACATTATTCCCCATGAAATAAACAAGATACAAAAAGGCAACTATTGTTTGATCCCACTTATATGATGATGTATCTGGAATAGGCAGAGACCAAAAACATTCTAGAGGTTGCCAGGAGATGGAAGGAGTGGAGAATGAGGAGTCATGGTTAAGTGGTTACAGAGTGCTTTTGGGGACAATAAAAAATATTTGAAAATAGTGGTAATGGTGCTACAACACAGAATTAATGCCATTGAACATTTTTAAATGGTTATAGTGGCAAATTTTATATCACATGTATTTTATCACAATAAAAAAATTTCCCTTAGCCTATTTAAAAAAAAAATAAATCAGTTAGTTCGATTTAAGGTTTTCTTTGTGAGATAACTTTTATTTACACAGATCATCCTTTGTGAATCTGTTTAACCTAGAAATGTTTATGAATCTAATTCTTTTCTAGTAATTACTATATAAAGATGATCCTTATTAATTACTCTTATTAAGCAGTGATATTAATTGGAAAGGAAAAACGTGATAATTTAGAATTATCATTGTTTTAAAAGTATAAGTTTTAGTTTGCATAATGAGAGATTGAGAGCTTATTGCTAAGGCAGAATGGGGATGTTCACAATGTGATACAAGTATAAATGGGATATCTTTTACAAAAAGAAATAACCTTTCAGTAACTCTTAGTATGAGAATACAATATTTAGAGAAAACGAATTAATTCATTTTATTGGTACTATACTAAGACCACAGGTGTGTAGTGAATTATTTCTGAACTTCAACTTCAGGTTTCCTAATATAGTCTTTTGCATTGTTTACCTGAGAAACTTGGCCTTGAGAAGATGAATCCAAATTCAGAGGGGATTATTTATTCCTGTTTGTGATTAATTTTAGTTGTATTCATGGAAATAGCAGAGAGGGATTCACTCAGTCTTTAAATTTTTCAAGGACTTAGCATCTTTTATACAAAAAAGGTTTATTAGGTTTTAAATACTACACTATATAATGGCGTATTTTTATGTACACAAACAGGAAGAATATTTTAAGGTTGAATTGAAAGAAAGGAAATATTATCAATGTTAAAAATCACAAGTTACTTATATGTGAATCTACATTGAAAATAACCAAATACTGTGCCCTTTTATTTTAAGTTTGTTTATTTTTTAGTAATTTCTGTACCTAACATGGGCCTCAAACTTATGACCCTGAGATCAGGAGTTGCACACTCCTCCCACCAAGGCAGCAAGGTGCCCCCACACCTTGCCGTTTTAGAAATGCAAGTGTAACAATGCAACTTACTGTTAGAGTTAGAGGACCTCTGTCTGAATCTGAGTTATAGCTCGTTACCCTGGGCAAGTCATTTAACCTCTTATTTTTGACAAGTGCACCACAGACATAACACAACCCATTCTTCTCACCTTACTGGATCGTAAAGTGATGTGCTATTGGTGACCATGTTTCGTGAGATGCAAGCTTGAAATGAATTATTGCAGTATATTTGAGACATTGCAATAGCCAGACTCAGTTGTCCTTTTAGTATCTATGTTACATAATAGAAAACACATCAAACTCTGATATATGAAAGATGGAAACATTATTTTCATTAGTGGTATACCAGCTGTGCTTGGGTGAGAATAGCTATAAATTCTTTCCTTCTCATGTAAGTATTTAATAGACAGTAATCATCCACTCTTTTGAATACTTCATAGGTGAGCAAACAGAGACTAAATCAAGGTTTTCCAAGTATAAATAGATGGTAGAAAACTAGCCCTAAAACTCAGCTTGTTGTCCATCTCCTAATTTTATACTTTGGGAACTGGCGATGTTTAATTGTAAGGGAACCCTGTGTACCATGGCTGGGAATGTAAATAGTACAGCCACTATGGAAAACAGTATGGAAATTCCTAAAAACAACAACAACAACGTAGAATTGCCCTATGATCCAGCAATCCTAATTCCGGGCAGGTATACAAAGGAAATGAAAACAGAATCTCAAAGAGATACTTGCATACTTATGTTTATTGCAGCGTTATTCACAATACCAAGATAGAGAATCAAACTGTGTCTATAGACAGACAAATGATAAAAACGATGTGTACACACACGCACGCAGAATGAAATATTATTCAGCCACGAGAAAGGAGGAAACCCTCCCGTTTGTGATAGCATGGATGGAACTTGAGGACATTATGCTGAGATAAGCCAAAGAAAGACAAACACTACATGGTTTCCCTTAAATCTGAAGTCTAAAAATAATGTCATATTCATACAATAGAGAGTAGGGAAGTGGTTGCCAGGGGATTGGTGGGGGGAGAGGGGGTTCGGAAACAGACAGTGGTAAGAGGGTACAAATTTCAGCTATAAGATGAATAAAGTCTGAGGATCTAATGTGCCACATGCTGACTGTAGTTGATAGCACTATATTATATACTTGACATCTGCAAAGAGAGGCAAACTTAAATGTTCTCACCAAAAATAATTAAATGTGGTGATAGATGTGTTAATCAGCTGGATTGGAGGACACGATAAAATAAGGAAATTGCAATTGATACTTAAGCATAATAATCTTTGCTATAACTTGGGGACATTGTATGTTTCTAAGTAAAGAAAATAAAAGAATATATCAAACTCTCTCTAGGAAGCAGTTGTGCTAATTTTCTTACAGAGAAAAGCAATTTTTTCAAAGCATCGAAGTATCTAAGCAAGTCACTTTAGACCTAAAAATCTGGGCTGTTTTTAACAAAACTTGTACAGTAGATTTCTAAAAATGTTTTATTCATTTTCCTTTTAAGGATGCTATATGTTTTGGGGGAATAGCGTCTGCAGTGTTAGAAATATTAGACTTCTTCCTATAACCTTGAGTTGGTGCTGACAGACATATGACATGTTTATTCATATTCCTGATCAGTTTCTACAATCCCTGTATAAAAACGTAAATAATTGATAATTTTGATGTGTTGTTGACATGGTATATATTTACATATACAACAGCTTCATACTTAAATTATTTAAAATAAATTAAACATTTGGCACATTCATGCAGGAAAAAGCCAAACCAGTTGTCTGCATTCTATATTAATTTAGTACCTAAGGAAATGTTAGTTGTACTGATTTTACAAATAGGCACCTTTAAAAAAAAAATCCTGTTATCGTTCCAATTTTACAACGAAGGAAATAATCTCTACTGTTTGCAACTTCCCTCATGGTTTTTCTTAGGATGAAAGCCTAAAGATCAAAAACGTTCACTAACACCGTTATTCTACAAACAACGCTCCCAGTCACCCTCCTACCACTTCTCTTTGCCAGAAGAAACAAATGCCGGTTGCTTTCATGCAGCCAACACTGAATTTTGACAAGGAGGCAAGATGACACAGAGCCAACAAATACCAGAAGAATAACGCAAGGAATCTCACCTCAAACTGAGAGCACACAGTCGAGCAGTGGCAACTGGGAAACTGACTCGACTCTTGATTTTGATAATCCACCTCAAGTTTCAAAGCATAACTAAGAAAAATATTCTTTCTTTTCCATAAACTCACGTCATGAACAAGTTACACAGATGACTATCAACCATAATATGTATTTTGAGATTTAACACTTCTCCTTCTTGTTTCTCTTCATTCAAATAGCTTTTCTAGTGTCCCAAACTGTTGAATTCTGCTTTTGTGTAGGGAGACTATTGGCAAACCACTTCTCCCTTACGGCACAAAGTTAAAGAACCATGGTATTAGTTATAAATATAAAAATATAACAGCAAAGTCGTTTTATGGTACTTGCTAAATTTCAGGTATTGGGCTAAGCGCTTCACATTTTTTTCCCTTCTCATTTCCATAACCACGTTCGGAAGTAGTGTAATGATCTCTATTGAGCAGATGAGGAGATTGAGTGACCAAAGTAAAATAAGTTGTCTCTAATTCATAACCGATTTCTAAACCCAGACACATCTGACGATGAAGGCGGTTCTTTCCTATTATGCTCTTTTACCATTATGTCTCAAAAATAGGACAAACGGCAGTTTTATCACCTGAGGGCTCTAAGAAAGGTCTTTTTTCACAATAAATATTAGAGGACAAAAAATTATCTGTTTTACCTTAAACGTTCTATTGAGTGCTTCATATAAGCGATACGGATGATGTTGTCTACAAACTATCAACTGATTACTGCGAAGAGTTTCTATTGGGTAGAAAATAAAAAAATCTTTGGGGCCCCAAAATAGTTTTCTTCTCCGTTAGGAGAACCTGAGCTCCCACCAGCTGTCCAAGGCTGGCACTCTTACTCAGAATAGTCTGTGAGCTGTCTTGTATTGCTTTACATTACCTAATTTGTGGGAAAATGGTCTATTTTTTCAGGGAGATGTGAAATGTGGTATCTCCATGATGCAAAACAAAACCACTGCACAGGGAAACAATCAGTGAGCTTGTGCTGTGGAACGCTATCTGCTTATTAATTTCAGACAGGAAGATATTAGCCCTTCTGAACACAAAATTAGAGATTCTGGAGACAAATAATTATTTCAAGGTAAATAGCGCAAGAGATTTATATAGTAATACTACCATAAGAATGTAGATATTATACAAAAGAAAGAAAAATTCCTCAATTGTAAAGGGATTTGGGCTTTGAAAGGAATTTAAATTTCCAATACAGAGAGATTTAAAAAAATTAAAAAGTTACAGAATCCTTACTGCTGAATGGTTTAGTTGCTTCTGGCAATAAAAAAACCCATATCACTTGAGGTTGCTGAATTTATGCTTTGAGATCTGATTATTCATAATTATAGATCAGCCATATTAGTGGTACATAATTGACGTAGTAAGATCAGCATTATTTTCATAAAGCGTTTTACTACTGGTTACAATAAATTTAAACATACTTTCCTGAGTACCACTTACTAAAGTAGAATATTTTTTATTTTCTTAATAAATATTACCCTATTGAGGAAAGTGCTTTTAAAAATACTTTCCTGCCAAGTCAAATAAATGACAGCATTCCCTTTTCCATTTTTCAAAGGTACTTGAAATTTGGGGGAATGTGTTCAGAATTTAGAATATTCCAGCCCATATTCCAAGAAATTCCTTGGCAGTGTTAATCATGGGCCTCAGGCTTGAAATACCTCAGTAAAAATGCTGTGTGCCACTTGTTATGTGGACATGTGAAAGTTTTTGAACTGTATTCATTTTGTTAGATCCCAAATACTTTGAAATGGTCATAAGCATTAACCAAGGCAAGTATGTTGGAAGCCATTAATTTTTAGGGGAGATTAGAAGGGTAGATTATATACAAGTAGAATGAAAAAATAGAAAATATAGATAGGATGAATATATATAATTGTATATTATATATTCTATTATTAAAATTATATATATTATATATGAATTATTCTATATATAGTAATAGATTATTATGGAATTAGAATATTAGAATAATAACTCTAATAAGAATTAATAATTCCAGCAGGTGTTCCTGTACAAAAAAGATAGTCCTCTAAGACATTTGAAGTCAAGAATAGAGGTAGTTTTATAAATTTTGAAGTGACCTTACATTTTTGCTAGTAATTTTTGACATAACAATATGGAGATTGGAAAGTCATCATTTAAGAAAATTAGAAGTGGTTAAAGAATACTAAAAATATTATTTGAGGGTTGGAGAATTTGACATTTCTCTACACCCCCCACCAAAAAAAAAAAAAAAAAAAAGACAAGAAAAAAACCTAAGGTATTATTGAGAATTGAGAAGATCAGAAGTTAACTCCTTGTTCTGCTCTCAACTAATTCTGTAACATCGAGGAAGTCATTAAATCGCTTAGGACTCTTTGTATACCAAGGGAAACGGACTTTGTAGATCATAGGGCCCTCACCACTTTTATCTGTTATCATTCTTTGGCTCTATTTCTTTTCTGGACTTTCTCCATAAAGAGGAAACAATATTCCTGGAAGAAGTTTGGTTGTCCCAGTCTCACAGGATTCATTAGTTAATGGAAAGCCATGCTCAGGAAGATTTAGAAATGTTTTTGCCATGTGTGATACTGATCATTTGGACAGAGTTTTCACATTCTATAAATTGTTATAACACCTCTTACCTCACAAAAAGACATCCCTTGTTAGTTAGGGGTAGACTTAAGCATAATGACTAAAGGAGAGGTTGGTGTTTGGCTCTTACTAGATGATGTTCACATCTTCAGGAAGTGAGGAGAGGCCACGTATTAGGTATTGGAACAGTGATGGTGGTATACCTATTTGGGGTTTTCAGAAGAAGGTTTATCATGTAAATTTCCTAGTGAATACCAGTGATTGAAATACCAGTAATTACACATAGCTTTTATTTCTGGAAGAGACTATTTTTATCAAAAATGTGGAAGCTTTAAACATGTCATAAACAGAATACTTGGATCAAAGTAAATGGTTTTGCAATTATTTTTTTTACCTTCTGTGGAGGGAAGAAAGTGATTATCTAGTTTTGGATAGTCAAGACTTGAAGATCCAGAGCTGTTTTCATATCTTTGGGAATTGATAGTAAGTTTAAACTTGCCACTATAACATGGCAGAAAATTCTTAAAATCTAGCGCTATGATATAATGAGATGGGAAATTTAACCAGAGCTGATGTTCTGTCATCTACATTTTTATTCGCCTTCTTCTCTCTTCCCTGACAGCACAAATTGTTTGAATGCATGTTTATCTATAATGGCATAAGAGAAAAGTGAATTGGCAAAGAGAAAGGAGAAAAGCAATTGACATAGATTTAAAAACAAGGGGGTGCAGAGGGGGCAGAATGATTCTTTTATTGGAATGACTACCTGGTAGTATCAATGCAAACAACCAAACCCAGACATTTTTATAGGATCCAACAATAAGATAGATCAAAACAACTTTAAAATGGAAACTCATTGAAAAGACTTCTCTGAAACTTGTTCTCCATCAGTATCTATTACTCCTCATTCCTCACCTGATTTTGCTTACACCTCATTTTCAATGCCTTCTACCTTTAAATTAAGTTTCTGGACATTTCTGGTTTCCTCTTCCTGTTCCACTGCAAATTTTTAAATATGTGCACCATTCCTTGCTCTCTTTAAAAAAATTTTGACACTATCTTATCAACTATCATGAGTTAATATGGTAATGGGATAAAGAACAACGTCTGGCTCATGTAACTGTTAAATAATTTTGGATGAGTAGATAGAGCAGTCTGCCAACTTAATATATAAACAGTTCATTTGTAGCTTAATCTGAGATTTTTAAGTGGATGAGAGGAAGATTTTTCTGGACAGTAGGGATTTCGGACTATGTGAAATCAATATGAGGTCAGTCACCTTCCCACTTATGTATATATCCTCATTTACCCCAGGAATGAGGAAGTAAGTAAGGTACAAAGGGATTTTTTTTTTTCCATTGAAAGAAAAAATGAAAGTCTGATAATAAGTCTTGCTAAGTATTCAGGTTGCTAAGGAAAGAAGAATCCTTTCTAAAGATCTTTCTAATTGTTTCTGTTTTTATGCAATCTTTCTTAGAGACAAGCACAGAAAAGGTGAGGGATCTAGAATTTTACATATTTCTTTGTGCAGTTCATTTAGAGTTTTCTTGTGTCAGTGTGAATTTATAGTTAATATGAGTTTAATTTTTGAATATTTGTCTTTTGTTTTGTTTAATGTACTGTCGTCTGACCATAAATTTGAAATTTTTCAATGCCTCGAAGAGGAAAATTTGCCACAGCCTAATATCTAAAGTGAGGTTTTACTTTGTAAAGGTTAACAATTGTAGTGTGAAAAGCGAGGAGCTTGTACTTTATATCTAGTATGAAATTTAAAGACTAAATTAAAAACAGATATGAAAATCCCACAAACAACTGAGATAATATTCCTGTCTGAATGCCTTGAAATTTTATATCCTGAGAAGTAAATTTGCTTGAATTACAGTGTAGGTTATCATCACATAAGGCAAACTGAATAATTTTCCCCTCTCAAATACTCTAAAATCCTCAATATGGAGAATATTTAATTTCCCAACAAGGAAAATAACATATAAATGATTCACTAGTTGTTTCAAACCTGGAAAGCAAAAAGGCATTTCATGCTATCTGCCTGCATCAATTTAGTATAAATTATGAAAAGAGCAGAGAGAGTGCCTGCCTAGCTATTATGTCCTGCAAATTGCTGAGCAGCTCTCATAGTATTGTGCTCAACAAAGAGCTGGAGACGAACACCCATAAACTATGTCTGACATTGGAATTGGATTGGGCCACAACAGTATGCTTAGGTCTCAGATGTCCAGTTTTCCAGTGGGGAGACTTTTCCTCCTCAGCACTGCTGTGCCTTGTTCTCTTCCGCATGCCCATTTTTTTAAAAAAAGGTTTTATCTGAGAAAGAATGAGCAGTGGGGAGGGGCAGAGGGAGAGAGAGAGAAGCAAACTCCCTAGTGAGCAGGAAGCCCAATGTGGGGCTTGATCCCCGGACCCAGAGATCTTGACCCAGAGGAAGGTAGAGGCTTAACCAACTGAGCCACACAGGTGCCCCCTGCATGCCCATTCTAACGTATACAAAGCAACATGGCTTGTTGATGCTGAGTGATACGCTAGTGTTTGGGGATAAAGACTTAGGGAGAAAGGTGAGGAATAGAGAGGGAAGGAATTAATACTCCGTGCTCCATAGTCTAGATTCTTTGTCTCTCTCTTACTAATCTATCACCTTTAATGCGCAGCACTTAATAGGTGACTTGCAATTTTTTGGTTCAACATTGGTTGAAACTTCAAAACATTTTCACATCATTGAGGTTGATTTTATTTTCAGCTTCCTTTCAGAGCTGGAAGAGCTGAGCTTAGCAGCATAAATAACTCATGTAAAGTTACAGTTAGTGACTGGCAGGATGTGATTCAAGATCAGGTTTGTCTGATTCCGCAAACTATCTTTTCTCTGTAACATTTAAGAAAGGCAAAGTGTTTCTATAAGAAACATGGAGAAAATGCAGCAGTTGAAAGATTAAAAGATATATCATAATCCAATTACTGAACTGGAAGGGTCCTTAACGGTTATATAATCAAATCTCCTTATTTTGAAGGAAATAAATCAAGAAACTGGGAATTGAGTCAAAAGTATAATAAGAGAACATGTTCATATTTTAAGTGTCCATAAAGTTGCAATTCTCTGAATCCTAAAATATATTTACATTCATATAAATATATATATTTATATATAAATATATACATATTATATATAAAATTGTATATTATGCATATATTATATATATGTATAATGACATTTTAGAAAACAGGTTTTACATTTGATGGGTAAATTGATACTCATCACTGTCCTTAGCTTTGATATTTTGGTCCTCTAATCAGTAACTAAGATAGAAAGCTTTGGAAAAATGCTCTCTCAACACTATAAAAGGAAATGTGGTTTTTAGGATACCATTCTTTGAAATGTCTTTTTTTTTTTTCATCTATGTGTAGTCAATTTTTGTTAAGGTTCCACACATGCTTTAAAAAAAGGGGGGGAACATCATATATTTGTGGATTTCAGGTCTCTATATTTATATTAGATCATTTGTTTTTTATATCCTTGGTTTTTTTTAATATTACTCTTATTATCTGAGGGAGATATAGTGATACATTCCCATTTTTCCTTGTAATTCCTCCTGAGTTTTAAAAATAGTCGTTTATGGTTTTAAGTACATACAAGTTCAAAATTGTTATATGTTCTCAGTGGCTTCTTTAGCTCATCATGTAATGGCTCTTCTTTTCTAGAGTTTTACATTTAAATTTAATATCAAGGTGAAAATTTATTTTTTATACTAGTTAGCACTAGGTATGTACTTTTTAACTAAAACCTCACATCATTCTTTACATCTGGAAAGTCCTCAATCATTCATATTTTTTTTCTACCATTCCATTTTTTTTCTTCCCTATTAAAAGTATTGTAGTGGTTCTCATCTGTTTTCTGTGTTTAATTTTTTTCATTTAAAGATGACATTAAAAATAATTTAGAAATAAAATTTTATTTTAAAAAACTTTGCTTTATCCTATCTGAACTACTCATTTATTAAATTATTGTTTTCCCTTTGACTGATTTAAGGAAAATTTAATTGTATCTAATTTCATTAATTTTTTAAAATCTCTTGTCCACTTCCTCCTGGTTCATATGTGCCTGTTTTTCTTTCATAATTTATCATTGTTTTTATAATAGATAGTATTAATTATATACTCTTGGATCATAGCTTTTTTTAATTATTATTTTCCTTCATTATGGCAGTGAATTCATTTTTCAACTGGTAATTTTGTTGGTTGATTGTCTTCTAGTTTTTCTTCTGCGATTAGGAGTGTTCATTTTGGGAACTTATCTTCCCCATGCTTTAAGTCTGATGATAGGTTTTAACGTGTTCCCTGAGACCTCTTTCCCTTGCATGAAGTTGGTAGAAGATTAATTTGGACATCAGTCCAGGTAACTTTTTATATTTTCTTCGGGTATATATATCTGTGTATAAGCCGGAGTTCCAGTCTGTGGGACAGTTGTCCTCAGGCTCCTTCCAGGGAACAGCGAAGTTCTTTGGCTGCCCCTTCAATGCTGTATCTGCCAGCAGTCCTTCGCTATGCGCATGGTCCCTGTTGCCCTCATTACTTGCTTTTGGATACAGATACTAGTGGGGTGGAGCTTAATGCCATAGTTCTTACCACCCTGAGTTATTGTTCCTTTTCTGTTCCATAGAGTACATCTGATATTATTTTATTTTATAATTTCTGTACTGTGTTTGTGGTAGGTGTGGAAGTTCAAAGCATGAATTCAAAGCACTATTTTACTTGAATAGTTCACCAAAAGTTTCTTGGACATTCTCTATACAACTGCCAATATTTTATTTCTAACAATCAGATTCAATGATATCTCTGCTCTGTTTAAACACTTATACTGGCTCTCACATCTCAAGGTGTGTTGGTTTCCTTAGTGAGGCATTTAAGATTTCTAACATTTCCGATCAAGACCTTATCTATTTGTCCAATCATCTATTCTGTATCTATATATTATATATCTGGTGATTTAGCCACAACAAACTCCAACATGTCCGCCAAAATCATATATATCTTTCCACTTTCAGTCCAAATATCTCATTTGAATAATAAAAACCTTGCAAGACCACCAGAATTAAATTATGCCCATGCCCTTATTGAGCACTGTCTACATCCTGCATTTTATTAAAATCTATATTTCTTTTCACCATGGCATTATAAATTCTATCATGGAAAACTTCATGGCTTATTTGTGTAAACATTTTGTATAATCATTATGGGTCAATTGACCAGATGAATTGACATTTGGAATTAACGCTACCAATTTCCAATCCATACCCCAATTCAATATTACAACACCCATCACTGGGGAACATGGACTATCCCTATATTAAGGTGGGCTGATTTTTGAGTAATTGAGACCTAAGAAGTAAATATAACAATGGAAGCTCACACTTACATAGAATCTGGCACATGAGAGGTTCTGTATAACTACTTAATATATGATCACTCATTTAATTCATACAACAACACTGTAAGGCAGGTACTATTAGTATTCTTACTTTACAGGTGAAGAAACTGAAGCACAGAGAATGGTACTGCACAGAGAAGTGTTTTCTGAAGTTACATAGCTAGTGAATTGCAGGCTGGGTTTTACGGCAGAAGCAGTCTATCTCCTGGGTCCTTGCTCTTAACCACCATATTTTACCAACTCTCAATACACATATGTCACCCCTTAATGGACTAAACAAGTGAATGATCACTTCACATGGCTTTCAACAAACTGCTACATGATGGATTCCTAGATTAATTATATATTCTTCTGTGCAGAACTGCAGTTAATGGTTTTACCCTGCCATGATTTCAACTCCACAGATGTAACATGAACTCATTTCTTTCTCTTATCAATGTTTGTGGTTTCCAGACTATAGAAGATGAGTTTTCTTAGCTAACATCTCTTATAGAAATGAAATGCTGCAAACATGAGTAACCTTAATGATGTAGAGAGAGAAATATGGAAACTGAGTTAATGGTTCCCATTGCTCCATACCCCATTGAGTAATTATATAGAAATAATGAAAAAAAAGTTTTATTTTTGTGGACATTCACTTCACATGTTTTCAGACTGAGAGAGAAGAAAATCAGGGATCAAATATCTAAATGATTTAACAAGGTCTATAATTTGTTACACATTTACTATAATTGTTTGGGGCTTGTTGCCCACAAGATCATATGCTCCTAGAGAGTGAGCAACTCTTGCAACACCAAAGGTTACCTGACTCATCTTGAGAGCCCAAGATGTTTTTCATGTTTATCCTGACTTGTAAAAAAAAATATATATATATCATTGTCTGTTGATCCATTGCTGAAGGAAAACAATAATATACAGCTTCCTTCTATTTTGAGTGGCTAGAAGAATTACAATGGCTTGGCATTTGCTAAATGTTTTCAAAGCAAACCACACAAGACTATGGCATTTACTCTTGTCTTAATATTGATGGGAAGATTACAAAAAGAATGTCACAGATGAAGTGACCTTTTAGATAGACTGGTACTATCAACCCATTCATTAATATTGGGAAAAAATGGAAACTTATGAGTGAGTTTAATAGTTAGTCACACACTCTTTGGCAATTTTCATCATGAATAAATTTACCACTCTAATGGCAATAATAACTTTCTTCATAAACTTTAGCCAAACCATTATATAACAGAATATTATTAAGAATCTTGGAGCAGTACATACCCACTAATTATAAGTATAGCAGAGCTGATTTATTCAAAATTATGATATTATTTTTAAGTGTAAACCAACCTATTTGATTTTCTTTTGACTGAAGGATACTATTAAATCAACCAAATATTTAAAACCAAATTGTAAATAATTCTTGGCTGTTGAAATAGCTAATTTTTCCCATGAAACACTTTTGTGCATTGCTTTGCTTTTTGGTAAGAAGAGTTTAATTATACTTTTGTCCTAGATTCTTTGTTCTTTTAAAAGCAATACCTATGCCATTTAGGGATAGTATACCAAGCATGTTTTGAATATCAGGTTTTAACTACTAAAGGGAATGATCTCTTCCCCTTACAATTAAAGAGAAGTAAAATATGTTTCTAGTACATTTTCTTTGTAAAATTAAAATATTTCCTATACAACACATTCTTTCTAAGCTGGCTTCTGAGTTCACTCTTCTGTATTTGAAGAGCCCAAAGGCTTAGCTTCTTTTTCCTTTCTTTTCTTTTAAGATGTCATATGTTATCATCATTAATCTCAACAGTAAAATAGACATTGGAGACAAAACAAACCCTAAATTGGGAAGACCAAAGTTTGAAAAAAAAATTGTTACTACATATTGATGGATTTGGGTCCTTCATTTGGGAAGGGGAGGGTCATTAAATCATCTGGACCCTCACTTTTGGTACCTAACCACATAAAATTTTAGATCTTGGAGCTTGGACAAGCAAATGTAGGCTGTTTAAAAGTCCCTTCTTTAGGGGCACCTGGGTGGCTCAGTCAGTCAAGCATCTGCCCTCAGCTCAGGTCATGACCCCAGGGTCCTGAGATCGAGCCCTGCGTCAATCTCCCTGCTCAGTGGGGAGCTTGCTTCTCCCTCTGTTTGTGTGTGCATGTTCTTTTTCTCTCAAATATTAATATTTTTTATGTAAATTGAAGTGTTCCAAAATAGGAGCTCCACTAGTCTGAAAATCTCCTATCACTATGACAATCCCCAGATTAGCGTAGGAAAGGTTGCCCATAGGATATTTTTTTCCCCAACATCAACAAACTTTTCATCAAATCAACATATGTGATGTCCTATATATTATCAAAGTGCTAAAGTCTAGTGGGGTGACAGATAATACTGTATGATCAGTTGATAATGGTATCTTCTAGGTCCACAGAGAAGCATACGAGGAGAGAGAGGGAGTGGAAATCTGCCCAGAACAGGTAATAGCTGAAGCATGCTCTGCAGTTTACCAGTTGGCAAATGGGAGAATGGTCAATCTTTGCAGAAGGATTAGGGAGATCTGAAATAGCACAAGCTCTTTGAAATTATAATAATTCAACAGTAGAAATATTTGATAGCTAATATTTAAAATGGCAATATCAGAAATAAATTATAAATGAACTTCCATATTGTACTATCTTACTTGTTCTTGTAAAAGTACTCTGATAGTATTGGGTTACTCTCTAAGCAAATATCTTGACTAGGCATATTTTCTATTAACTAGAAAATGAAATGAAACCATAGTTATACTAAAATCACATGCTATGAATCATAAAGAAGAAAATCTATATACAAAAGTAAGCCAGCATCTCAGACAGGTCTAATATGAAGTGTCTGAAATCAGTTGTGTCTTTAATATCTTAAATTTTGGGTCTAATAATGAGAAACATACCAGTGTTTAGTCACAGACAGCAGAGTTAATAGGATCCTGATTATCTTCAAGAAAAGTGAAAGGAAAAAAATTTATTTCACTGTGATAAACATGTTTGGCTGCTTTTAGGGTCTTTGAACATGATGTTTTCTCAACTCACAATGATGCTTGTCAGAAAGGCTTCCTCTTTCATGTTCTTCAGGACTCAGTTCAAATCTTACCTACACAGAGAGGCTATCTCCCAGGGCTATGTCCCTATCCTCATCACATCCCTATACTTTACAGAACTTGTCCTGATCTGTCTGCTATTAACTTGTTTGCTTATGTGTATCCTTATTTTGGAGTAAAAGCCCCACAGCGGCATTGGCTATTCTCCTTTGCACATTATATACCAGTACTATATACCTGGGTATATACTATACCCCAAATACAAGGCAACCATTCAATAAGGATTTGTTGAAGGAAGGGGAAATCAGGAATTTGTTCAGAATCATAGTAGGGAAATTAATGGTAATGTTATATTTGTGATCCCCTTCCTTCCTTTCCTCCCTTATTTATTCATAGGTCAATGGGCCAGAATGCCTTTCACGCTAAATTATATACATGATATTATTATTCCTGAATACTGTGTAGGAATTAATTTTTGTACGCATTATTTATAATTACTTTGGCAATTAACTTGCTCTGTAGCTTCACAGCTGTTCAATCTCAATTTCTAGTTGATCCTTGGCTGGCAGCAGCTACTAATGCTGTAGCTTTACTATCTTTGCCTGTTAGTCACAGTTAACAATCTGTTTGCAACAAATATTTTTAAATGCCCAGGGGGATTTGCCATTTAAATAAACATTTGTGTAAAGTTTTTAATAATGTAAGCTTCAGCTTATTTTACACTCTCATTTGTATTCATTGATAATATTCAACATGGTGCCTGAGAAATAGGAATAGGAAGAAAAATTCACTCCTCAATGTTAATTTTACAAATGGTTCAGACAACCACTCTGATAGTTTCTTTCTTATTTATATATAAGAACCAGAAACAACTATTTAACAATGACTGTCCTATTACCATCTAGAGTTTTATGAAACAAACCTGTACATAGAAATAAATAAGTAAAAATTATACTCTTGAGTGCCCATTATAGTTTTGAATATAATATTCAGATTTCTGGATCAGTTTGGCACCACAAAGTATTCATATTTAAATTTGCCATGCTATCATCATTTATACCATAGGATTCTAAATGAAAAGAAACAACACATAGAATAAAATTGTTTAGCACTAAGTGTGATTTTAGGAATGGAATGAAGATATATAGAAAGATATAAATATTCCTATGTTCACAGTATATATGTACATATACGAGTATATATGTATATATATTCGGAAGATACTATAATATTTAATAAAACAGCACTATTTGTTACTATAGCAGCTAATGTGTGAATTTCCAGAAATTCATCATGTTTATGTAATTTCTTTATTGGTTTCTAGAATTTTGAGTAGCCAAAAGAAATTTGAAATGGCTATATTTTTTTTTCTCAGTGTCATCTTGGTTCAATAACTCATCTATGAGAAATACTTATTTAGTTAAGGGAACGCTTATCTGTATTTGTCATAGTTTTGTTTATGTAAAGGAGGTTGGAAGAGGTGGTGGACTAGGAGGACCCTAGGTTCACCTCATCCCATGATTACAACTCCTTAACTATCAAAACATCATAAATATCCCAGAAATTGACCTAAAGACTGATAGAACAAACTCTACAACTAAAGGGAGAGAAGAGGCCACATTGAAGGAAGGTGGCAGGCAGAGACATGATTTGGGAGAGAAACGGATCATGGATGCTGTGGTGGGGAGGGAGCCACAGTCATGGAGAAGAGTGAGAGAGGAGCATACAGGGAAGCTCACAGAGGAAAATGAATCCCTGTAGCAATTGGCTTGCAGCAACTGCCTTGGAAAGTGAGAGGGACCAAACTTCAGGAGTTCTTGCAACCAGTGGGTCTTAAAGATGGGTTTTAAAGGTCAGCAGCTTGGCTGGGATAGCGTCTGCAGGGCATAGCACTAGCTCTTGGAGAGAAGACAGACGAACAGCCCCAGGACATACATAATGGAAACAGCCATCTGAAGAATGTCTGGGGCACACAGTGAGGTGATTCACTCATTTCAGACCATGTCCCAGAGAGATGGCATTCACAGGGAGACTCCTCCAGGAACAAAGGAACTGGAAGGTGTCATTTCTCTCCCCTGCGCCTCAGGGGATAAGCACAGGGCCACCCCTGGTAGCCAACAGAGTGCTGACACTCCCTACCTAACTTCTTTACACAAGTCTGTCCCATATGTTGTGGTGGAACAACCCCTCCTAGTCACATTTGCCTCAGTCCCAGCACAGTGGGCCCCTCTACTAGAATACTGGCCCAAACCCCTGCCAACACCACATATCCTGACTCAGGAGTTTTGCGGAGCCTCAGTTCTGGTGGTGGTGGTGACAGGTCTCATTTCACAAATAGACCAGAGCATACCTAATTAAAATGCACCACTTTCAGGCCAGGGACAAAACGCTGCCTGCAATAGAGAGAGCCTCTGCAGACGACTGGCCTGAAGGATAAAGAGGCCAGGAAAAAACAGCAGAGCACATACAACACACACTGGAACACCAGGCCCTGGGGAACAGGTAACACTACATGGCAGGACACTACAGAACCTCTTCTTCATAAGGCCATAGCCCTCAAGAATAGGAGGTGTAGCTGACTTTCCTAACACAGAGAACAGGCACAGAGAGAGAGTTAGACAAAATGAGAAGACAGAGAAACTTATCCCAATTGAAAAAACAGGACAAGGCCATAGCCAGAGATAAGTAACATTCCTGTTAGAGAATTCAAAGTAATGATCATAAGGATAGTCACTGGACTTGAGAAAAGAGTAGAAGACATGAGTGAGACCCTTAACACACAGATAACATAGCAGAGATAAAGGGCTCAATACATGAAATGAGAAACATTTGATGCAATGAACAGCAGGCTGGAAGAAGAGGAAAGAATTAATGATCTGGAAAACAGAAGAGTGGAATGTAATCAAGCTGAACAAAAGAGAGAAAAAAAGAACTATTGAAAATGAGAATTGATGTAAGGAACACAGTCCATCAAACACAGTATTCATTTTATGAGAGTCCCAGAAGAAGAGAGATAAAAGGGGGTAGAGAATTTATTAGAAGAAATAATAGATGAAAATTTCCCTAATCTGTGGGAAGGGAACACATATCCAGATCCAACAGGCACAGAGAACTCTTATCAAAATCAACAAAAGCAGATCCACACCAAGACATATTGTAACTGAATTGGCAAAATATGAAAAAAATGGTAAAAACATTAAGGCAAGAAACGACACTAACTTGTAAGGCAAAACCCATATGGCTAACAGGGAATTTTTCAGGAGAAACTTGGCAAGCCAAAAGAGAGCGTCATGATATATTCAAAGTGCTGAGTAGGAAAAATCTGCAGCCAGAATTCTCTCCAGCAATGCTATCATTAAGAATAGAAGGAGAGAGAAAGTTTTGCAAAGACTAAAGATGTTCATAACCAATGAACCAGCCCTGCAAGAAATATTAAAAGAGACACTTTCAGTGGAATGAGAGTCCCAAAGTGACATTATAAAGGTAGAATACACAAAGTAGTAAAAATGAATATTTCTGTAAAAAAATCAGTCAAGGAACTCACAAATTAAATAAGGGGTGGCTCAGTCAGTTAAGCATCTGACTTTTGATTTCAGTTCAGGTCATGATCTCAGGGCCATGAGATTGAGCTCCATATTGGGCTTCACACTGGGCATGGAGCCTACTTAAGATTCTCTCTCCTTCTCCCAGTTCCCCCAGCCCCCCCCCCAGTTCTTGCTCTCTCTCTAAAAAAATTTTTTTAAATGTATAAAGGGATATAAAATGTAACATATACTTAAAACATGGGGAGAAAAGGAGTAAAGAACAGATTCAAACTTAATGACCATTAATTTAATATAGACTGCTATAAGCAAAAGAGGTTATAAGTTTACCATTAGGTTTGTATATATCAAAAACCAATAATATGCAAAGAATAAGGAAAAATAAATCCAAACAATTACTAAAAAAAATCAGCATCAGAGAAAATCTTCAGAAACAAAACAAGATGACAATAAATACGCATCTATCAATAATGACTTTGAAAGTAAATGGACTAAATGACCCAATCAAAAGACAGGGTGATTGAATGGATTACAAAACAAGACCCACTTATATGCTGCCTATAAGACAGACTAATTTTAGGTCTAAAGACACCGGCAGATTGAAAGTGGAGAGATGGAGTATCAATACTTATGTTGGACAAAATAGATGTTAAGATAAGACTGCAACAAGAGACAAAGAAGGATACTATATGCTCATAGAGGGGACAAACCAATGAGAAGATAGAACAATTGTAAATATTTATGTACCCATCATAGGAGCACCCAAATACATAAAACTGTTAATAACAAACATAAAGGAGCTAATAAATAACACAATAATAGTGAAGGACTTTAACACCCCACTTAACATGAATGGACAGATCACCTCAACAGAAAATCAACAAGGAAACAATGACTTTGAATGACACACTGGAACAGATGGATTTAACAGATATATTTAGAACATCTCATTCTAAAACAGAATACACATTGTTTTCAAATGCACATGGAACATTGTCCAGAATACATCACATATTAGCTTAGAAGATAAGCCTCACTAAATTCAAGAAGTTCAGAGTCATACCATGCCTCTTTTCTGACAATGCTATGAAACTAGAAGTCGACCACAAGAAAAAATCTGGAAATACCACAAATGCATGGAGATTAAATAACATATGCTACTAAACAATGAAGGGGTTAACCAAGGAATAAAACAATAAAAAAAAAAAAAAAGGGAAACAAATGAAAACACAATGTTACAAAACCTTTGAGATGCAACAAAAGTGGTCCTAAGAGGGAAGTTTATAGCAATACCGGCCTACCTCAAGAAGAAAAATCTCTAACAACCTAACTTTACACCTGAAGGAGTTGTAAAGGAACAACAAAAGCTGCTGAAAGTAGCAGAAGGAAGGTAATAATAAAGATTAGACGAAAATTGTGTAGAAACTAAAAACAAAACAAAAACAATAGATCAATGAAACCAGGAACTGGTTCTTTGAAAAAAAATCAGTAAAATGGATAAACCTGTAGCCAGGCTTATCAAGAAAAAAAAGAAAAGATGCAAATAAATAAAATCACAAATGAGAAAGGAAAAATAACCAACACCACAGAAATACAAATAATTACAAGAGAATGCTATGAAAAACAATAGGCCAACAAATTGGACAACCTAGAGGAACTGGATAAATTCCTAGAAACATATAACTTACCAAAACTGAAATAGGAAGAAGTAGAAAATTTGAACAGCCCAATAACCAGTAAAGAAAGAAATTGAATCAGTAATCAGAAAACTCCCACAAAACAAAAGTCCAGGACCAGATGACTTCACAGGCATGTTCTACCAAAAATTTAAAGACGAGTTAATACCTATCCTCAAACTATTTTAAAAAACAGAAGAGGAAGAAAAGCTTCCAAATTCATTCTATGAGGCCAGCATTACCCTGAAACCAGAACCAGAAAAAGACACCACTAAAAAAAGAGAGCTACATGCAATATCCCTGATGAACATATATGTAAAAATCTTCAGCAGAATACTAGTAAATTGTGGTGAATAATTTTTTTCATGTACTGTTGGATTCAATCAAGTAGGATTTATTCCTGGGCTGCAAGGATGGTTCAATATTCACAAATCAATGTAATACATCATATTAATAAGAGAAAGGATAAGAACAATATGATCATTTCAATAGACCCAAAAAAAGCATTTGAGAAAGTACAAGATCCAATCATTATAAAACCTCTCAACAAAGTAGGCCTAGAGGGAACATACTTCAACATAATAAAGGGCATTTATGAAAAACTCACAGTTAACATCAGTCTTAATGGGGAAAAACTGAGAACTTTTTTTCTGTCAGGAAAAAGACAAGAACATCCACCCTCACCACTTTTATTCAACATAGTACTGGAAGTCCTAGCCACAGCAATCAGACAACAACAACAAAAAATAAAAGGCATCCAAATTTTTTTTTGCTATTTGCAGATGACATGATACGCAAAAGGCTTAACCAAAAACTGCTAGAATTCATAAATGAAATAAAGTCACAGGATTCAGAATCAAGGTACATAAATCTGTTGTATTTCTATATCCTCATAATGAAGGAGCAGAAAGAGAAATTAAGAAAGCAATCTCATTTACAATTACACCAAACCCAATAAGATACCTCAGAATAAATGTAACCAAAGAGGTGAAAGATCTGTACTCTGAAAACTATAAAACACTGATGAAGGAAATTGAAGGTGACACAAAGAAATGGAAAGACATTCCATGCTCATGGACTGGAAGAACAAATATTGTTAAAATGTTTATGCTACCCAAAGTAATCTACACATTTCATGCAATCCCTATCAAATACCAACAGCATTTTTCACAGAGCTAGAACAAACAATCCTAAAATTTGTATGGAACCACAGAGACCCCAAATAACCAAAGCAATCTTGAAAAGAACAGAATAGAAATAAGAATCTATAGATCAATAGAAGAGAATAGAAAGCCCAGAAATGAACCTACAACTAAAATGTCAATTAATCTTTGACAAGGAAGGCAAGAATATATAATGGGAAAAAGACAGTTTCTTCAATTAATGGTGCTGGGAATACTGGATAGCACCATGCCAAAGAAGGAAACTGGATCACTTTTTTATACCTTATACAAAAATAAGTTCAAAATGGATTAGAGACTTAAATGTGAGACACGGAACCATAAAAATCCTAGAGGAGAACACCAACAGTAACTTGTTTGACGTCAGCCATAGCAACTTTTTCTAGATATGACTTGAGGCAAGGGAAACAAAAGCAAAAATAAACTATTGGCACTATATCAAAATAAGAAGCTTTTGCACAGTGAAGGAAATAATCAACAAAACTAAAAGGAAACCTACAGAATGGGAGAAGATATTTGCAAATGACATATCTGATAAAGGGTTAGTATCCAAAATACATAAGGAACTCACACAACTCAATACCCCAAAAATAAATAATTCAATCAAAAGTAGGCAGAAGACATGAACAGACATTTATCCAAAGTTGACACCCAGATACCCAATAGACCTAGAAGAGTGTTCATCACTTACCATCAACAAAATGCAAACCAAAACTACACTGAGATATCACCTCACCCATCAGAATGGTTAAACTCAACAACATAAGAAACAACACATATTGGGAAGGATGTGGAGAAAAAGGAATCCTCTTGCACTGTTGGTTTGAATGCAAACTGGCGTAGCCACAGTGGGAAACAGTACAGAGATTACTCAAAAAGTTAAAAATAGAACTACTTTATGATCTAAATATAACCCCACTGGATATTTACCCAAAGAATACAAAAATACTAAATCAAAGGGATACATGTACCCCTATGTTTATAGCAGCATTATTTGCAATAGCCAAGATATGGAAGCAGCCCAAGTGTCCATCGGTTGATGATTGGATAAAAAAGAAGTCACACACACACACACACACACACACACACACACACACACACTGGAATATTGGCCATAAAAAGGAATGAAATCTTACTATTTGCAATGCCATGGATGGAGCTAGAGAGTATAATGCTAAGTACAATAAGTCAGTCAAAGAAAGACAAATACCATATGATTTCATTCATATGTGGAATTTAAGAAACAAAACAAACCAGTAAAGGGAAAAAGACAAACCAAGAAACAGACTCTTAACTATTGAGAACACACTGATGGTTACCAGAGAGGACGTGTTTTGGGGGAATGAAACCAAGAAACAGACTATTGAGAACACACTCACCAGAGTTAACCAGAGGGGAGGTGTGTTGGGGGGATGGGTAAAATAGGGATTAAGAAGTACACTTTTTGTGATGAGGACTGGGTGATGTATGGAATTGTTGAATCACTATATTGTACCCTGAAACTAATATAACACTGTATGTAACTAACTGGAATTAAAATAAAACTTAAAATGCCGAAAAAAGAACAGTATGAATGTGCATTTATTTTAAATAGCCATAGGTTTTCTAATGTCATGTCAATTTCCTTTATTTATATAAGATTTCTGTAAGAATGAAGATGTTGATTCATATAATGTGGATATACAAGTAAAATAAGAAATTTTTTTGAACAAAATTATGTTTGGTTCAAAAGTTGTAAAATTTCCTTTAAAAAAAGAAATCAGTAGGGATAAAACAATTTCATTTTTAACTTAACTATCTGACATTCTTATATTGAATATATTTTCATAGCATTTTCTGTGGATTAGGATCTTGCTGGCGATGTGTTGCTGTTATTTAAATCATAATCAATATTCTAACAAAGTGCTCTACCTTGAAAGGATGTGAATCTTCCAAGATGGTGTAATCAGGGATCTAGATTCTAGAGTCTGGACTCAAAATCAACATGGTGATATTTTCAAAAATATTCCACCTTACCTGGAAGCTCGTGAGCATTATCATGGACACTGAATTTATTTATTCTGTATAGGTAAAAATCTCTGAAATAAACTGGAAGAGATCACTTGGTAAGATCACTTTGATGAGATTAAGTAGTAGAATGCAATGACATAAGTTAAAGTACAATCTAAGACATTGTAGTAATAGCTAATAAATGTTTCCCTGATCAAAGCTTTGACTCATAAGGGATTTTGGATAGATTTAAAGAATAATATTTTGTAACTGTGTTTCTAAAAAATGTGAAGTTAAAGGAAATTATAGAGTAAACAAACTGGGATGCAATAGTCCACTTAGTAGACACACCACTATGTTAATTTAGCTTTAATAGGGCTAAAAATTTTGTAGCTTGGGAATATACCAGGATTGCTGAACTTTGTTCACTGACTTAACTTTTAACTGGCAACTTCCAGTTAGTATGAAAGACTTATCTTTTATAAAGAAAATAGCTTACTAATATTTGGGAATATTCCGAAACACTTGGCATTAATATTTTTAAATATGATGACTAAATTAGCTATCTGGTTTATTAATTTGTCATCACAAATTTAGATTGTATCATCTGTTACAGAGCGATTATTTCTGGGTCAATTGCTAAATTAATGTTTTGAACTTGGCTACTTTATATAATGTTTTAGATCTATGGTGATTCCATAAGACTTCATAAAAGAATAGCTATCATCCACATAGGATGGGTTTAAAAAATAAATTGAGCATTAAAACCTGAAGTTACTGCTATTCTAGGAGGGAAGGATGATTTCTAACATAACCCGGGAAAAATATAGAGAGTCATCATTATATTTTTCTACAGATGTACTCATGTTAGAAGTTACTTTCTCCCAAGTAAATTATCAGGCTAGTCCATGTTACCCCTCTCAGCTGTAAAGCACAGTTGAGAATGAGGGTTGAGGGAGAAGGTGAATATATATACACACATATATACATACACATACATAACCAACAAGCATTTTGAGGAATAATGAGAGGAGAATTACACTTCTGTATTCTAGTACTTCATTGTTACAAACAGAGGCAAATAAGTAACAAGGATTAAAGGGCTTTTTAAATTATTGATCAAATTTTATACTGTAATTTCGAGTGAATACAGATAAAGAAGTAGCTACACTCAGTCTGAAAATAACTGACCGATGTAGGATACAGAGGATGATTCGTACTAAAACTCAAAATAATAAAAGTAGAAGATCTGAATGAGACCAGAATAGACATGATTCCTTCCCTAGATCTTCTTTGATACTGAGTTTTATGAACTATTAGTGGGCAAAAGCTCAGAAATAAACTGGAAATGATCACTAGATGAGATCACTTTAATGAGATTTAGTACTGGAACTAATATCAGGACAATATGTTTTTGGAGTTAATGTCACCTGCATTAAGTACATGTTATCTGTTTCATAAATAATATGTTATTCAGTTCATAATGTAGGCCAGTCAATTTAATATTTATTCTTAATAGACATCCAAATTGGAATAACTAAGTGTTTTTATTCTGAATCTGGTGGACAATAACAGGGAACAATTTGCGAAAAGCCCAAGTCAATAGCACTTCTTAGAAAAACGGTACCTAAAAAACTGATTCCTGTCTAGAATTCCACACATTACAAACCCCAAATAGTCAAGAAGCCAAAACATTCTTTATAAAATATATGTAATATGTAAATAGCATAAAATTATCAGTAAAAATTATCACATTATTTAAAAAATCAGGCAGGTTGTTCCTGAATTTTTTTTGGCTTGTTTTTGTACACATTCACCTGTGAAATATGACAGGAAGTCTGCACTTTCAGATTGTGTTATGACCCTCAGGCATTGCTTCATTCCCATGAAAATAATTTAAACATCCTAATAGTTCAAAAATTTGCTACCTTCTGTAGCCTCAAGGATACATTAGGAGACATATTTTGGGGTATACCATTTCCAATGAACATTGTTTAATTTAGTTACTCAAACTTTACATTTCTATTCGGTGGTGGTGCCAAGCACTATGATAAGTGTTGGGTGTAGAGAAAATCAAAGAACATAATCTCTGTGCTGGAGGCATGGGGAAGTAAGTGGCAGAGGTAGTGCATAAATAATTGTGTAAAAGTTCTACAAAAGGGGATTCTGCGCTCTGCAGAGACAAAGGAAGCAGAAAAGTGACCATGTCCCAGAATGTCAAGGAAGAGCTAGCAAAAGAATTGTCTTTGAGTAAGGCAGTTTTCAGATTGAAAGATTGGGGTAAAACTTTCCCAGTTTTCATGCAAGGGACAGAGCCTTATAAAAAAGGAGTCTATTAAGGGAACAGTGAGTGTCTTACTGTGACTTAAGTCTAGTGTGTACAAGGGAGAGCAGCAGGACTTGAGCCAAGAAGACAGCTTGTCAACAATAAGGTTGGTTAAGGTCTGTTTTATCATAATAAAGACTTTTGATTTTACCTGATAAACTGATAGGGGTTTACAGTTTAAACTTTTCTGTAACTAGAGAAGTGCTATATATTAGTACAATAAAATTTGAAATATACAGAATAGTAAAAAAAAATTGGTTAAATGTTACCAAGTATCTCTCCACTCCGTTCAACAAGTATGGTAAATAAAACAATGCCCCCACCTCCAAAGGAGATCTCTGTCCTAATCCACAGAACTTGTGAATACGTTACTTTACATGGTAAAAGGGACTTCAATGTTGGATTTTCTGGGTAGGCCCAATGTTGTTACCATGTTTTTATGGGATTTAGAGGCAGAGGAGATGCGAATACTGAAGGCAAGGTGTATATGAGTGATTGAGGTTTAAAGATGATACACTACTAGTTTTAAAGATGGAGAAAGGAATAAGAAGCAAGGATGCAGTTGGTTCTAGAAGCTGGAAAAGGCAAGTGAATGGACTGTCCCCCAGAGTCTCCAGGAGAAGAGAAGTCCTTCCAAAATCTTGAGTTTAGGACTTCTGACCTCCCGAACTGTAAGATAATGATACATTGCATTGTGTTAAGCCACAAATGTTTTGATAATTTGTTACAGCAGCAATAGGTCACTAATACACCATGTAAATTCCAAGAGAGCAGCGATTGCATCTAACACAGTGATGACAATCCCTCTTCTGCTTGCCATCATGCTTAAAATGCTTAAAAGTCATTTTGTGATGAATGAATTTTTCATCAAGAACACTAAAACTTACAGATGGTAAACAACAGCCTGTGTGATTTATTAGGAAATGATTTAGGACTGATGTCAGGGAAGGTTTTTAAAGCAGCAACATAATATGATTAGATTTGTGCTTTAGAACTGGAACTCTTTGTGGGTGTGAGCTAAATAAATGGGGGTGGAAGGAAGAGAACACAGCTAAGAAGTGACTGAAAAAGTTTAGGCAAGCAGTTTTCAGATCTGTGGAGACAGAAGGCCAGGGAAAAGAGGAAGGAAGCATCTACAGGAAGTTGTGATTGAAGGTACTAAAGTAGGCAGATGACTTGGTGATTGTGGATTAGCTGGATGATGGAATCCAGCCTGAATTTGGTTATCAGCCTCTGGTGTAAGATTTAAGATTTACCAGTAACTCTATTGCAAGTTATTTAAAAGAGAGAGAGAGAGAGGGAAAGATAAGGCTCTGTTGAGAAAATAAACTATAATTGACTCACAATTGGCTTATTTGAGGCAAAAACTAAACTGCAGACAGTTCTGTTACAATGACTTTTCTTAGATGACAACAAGGACTTATTTATTGGTCACTATGTTAATATTTATGCTTCTTTTGCCATTTACTTTGTTATTTGAGGAAATTATGTTTATGCTTTTTATTCTCTTATGTGAAAAGCCATGATTTCCCGAAATGGCTCAGTTGCACTTACTTGTGAAGCTTATTAAAGAGCTCTGTTTTCTTTGTTTCAAATTGTCTTATACAAAACACAACAGCTGCAGGACAAGACCATAAATGAATGATATTATTCAGTTCATAGCATTCAAATACTGTGACTCATTAAAAACCCTGATGGGTAAATTGCCTGTTATCTCATTATCAATATAAAAAATACCCCAAAAAATGGAAGGCAGAGGGAGTATGTGTCTGGTGTCCTTTCCTCCTAGAGAAAATTGCAAATTCACCATAATTTCACATTTAAAAAAGCTAATTTTGCCTCTATTTGTCAATGTTGAACCAGAGGCAACTTAATTTTTAAAAAATTAGTATATTTCAACATCCCGCATCAATAAAAATTCTCTCTAAAGATTAAGGATTCTTTTTTAAAAGAAATTAAATTCTAAAAATCTTTTACCTTAGGAAGAAGAAAAATATTCAGAGGATTAATTGACAATTTCAACCTTGCATTCTGTCTCACTTTCTTAATCTCGAAACTGCAGTCATTGAGCTTGTACCTAAATTGGGCTCAATTCAGGATTAAGATGGATGATTATGGGTGAAAGGTGCATAGTCTAGTGATGGACTTTGATAGAGTTAGGGCACCTAATCTAATTCTGATTGGGAAGGGATTCAAAAGGGAGTAGGCACAGAAGTTTGTTATAATAGAGTTTGGGAACTAATCTAATTCTGATTGAGAGAGGATTCAAAAGGGAGTGGGGTAGAGAAGTCTTAATAGCCTTTGAGCTCTGGAAAGGTAGGATCTATATATTATTCAACTATGGAGTCTTCACACCTAAGCAATATCAGAAAACTGGTAAATTTTCCATTCTTTGTCCTTAATACAGAGAGTGATATTTAATTCAGCCTTGAAAAATATATAGAACATTACCAGTTAGGCAAGAGGGACATGTGCTTTAGGTAAAGGTATGAGACATTTGTAATGTGTGGATTTTTACAGACATACAAGGCTGTATCTGTGAAGTAGAGATGATGTGTCTGGAAAAACTTGATCAGGATTAACCTGTGAAAGGCTTTGTTTGGCACATGAAAGATGTGGGATTTTTCTTCTTTGGTTATTGAAAGGCCATTGTGGCCTTGGGAAACTTGGGATCAAAGAACAGTGTTGTAAAGAGAGAAGGGGAGATGGCTTAGTAGGCCATTCAACAGTCTGGGAGCAAGAAAAGTAGTTATTAGATCATTGTGGTTTTCTCAAGACAATTTGAGGCCTAATAAGATATAAATGTCTTTCACTATGTATGAAAGAAGAAATTTTGTACTTAGCAAAATAATATTTGTGATTTTATTTAAATCATATGATAAATTTTCTTCTAACAATCAAATACACAGGGAAGTCATTGGACACATCTGAAAATCTTAGTAGAGGAAATCCTCTTTGCAGATGTCCAGTTATATTTTAGAATTCATCATTAAGAGAGTGACTCTAATTTCAGAAACATATTTTAACGTCAACAAACAGAAATTCCCAAAAAGCTTGTAATCAGTCTGGAAAAGAATGTTATACATACTGGTTTCTCAATTCTAGCAGACTCCAGAGTAATACTTCCACCCACCATTATGAGCTTATAAATTCACAAGGAAATGGAAGTGGGCATAAGAAGTAAATTCTACCATTAAAACACATAAGCTGATAATAAGCATTAAAGAGAATGTACATTTCATTCAGAGTAATATATTATTCTAAATTCTGGAAACCTATTTTTCCTGTTTTCTATAATATCAGAAAGGATATTACAATGGAGGCTATTTCTAGCAATTTATTTAAAAGATGGTGGTAATTCTATATTGAAGTCATTGAAATTTCTAAGTTTTTTTTTTTTTTTAAAGATTTTGTTTATTTGACAGAGTTAGACACAGCCAGCGAGAGAGGGAACACAAGCAGGGGGAGTGGGAGAGGAAGAAGCAGGCTCATAGCGGAGGAGCCTGATGTGGGGCTCGATCCCACAATGCCAGGATCACGCCCTGAGCCAAAGGCAGACACTTAACCGCTGTGCCACCCAGAAGCCCCTGAAATTTCTAAGTTTTAAGTACATATTTTAAATCAGAATTATTGGTTTTTTTTCTTATAGTTTGGTGTTAATTTAAACACATTTCATTGGGAAGAAGAAGTACACAAAGTAAAAGATGAAGCATCATATGTCATAAACATATTTTTTATTTACTCTACATTTGGAAGGAGATACATTAACCAGACTTTGGGGCAGAGACATAAACTAAAAATAACATAAAGATATCTGGGGAAAGAGCTTTCTACATGTACGAAGCAACAAGTGTGGTTAGAGTGCTTGGCCTGGTCACTCATCTACAGGGAAGCCAATGTAAAGAAACAGTGTGAGTATAAAGATGGTGTTAGAAGTTGAGGCAGAATTTTGTATATTAATGTGAATAAAATGAGATGATGTTGAAAAATTCTTGAGCAGAGAATTACCATGACTTTACTTCTATCTTAAGAACAAACCAAAAAACAAAACACTCAGGGCACCTGGTAGCTTGCTCGGTTAAGCATCTGCCTTTAGCTCAGGTCAGGATCCCAGGGTCCTGGGATTGAATCCTGCATCAGGCTCCCTGCAGGGAGCCTGTTTCTCCCTCTCCCTCTGCTTCTTCTCTTGCTTGTGCTCTCTCTCTCAAATAAATAAAATCTTTTAAAAAAAAATCACTCTATGAGACTTCTGGGGAAGATGACAGTAAGAGGACCCTAAAGTTAACCTCATTTCACAGATAAAACTAGATAACACCACCATCAGTGTAAATAACCCAAAAAATGACCTGAAAATTATATATATAAAAAAAAAAATACTCTCTGCCACTAAATGTAGAGAACAGGCCACATCAAAGGGGGAACAAAACGGACCCAAGGGGCTGTCCTCAGGAGGGAGGGACATGGCAGGCTCAGAAAGGAGAGAAGAGCAGAACTTCACAGAGGCATGAGGGACCCACATGGGGAGGATGAATCCCTATCACGTTTGGTTTGAAAAACCAGAGGGGCCTAACAATTAGTGAGGCTTATCACCTGGAACATTAAAAATCAACAGTCTTGGCCCTAGGAAAGCTGGGACGGTGGAGTCCCTGCCTTTAAAGAGAAAGCAAAACAAATGGCCCTACTGAGATACAGCATAGAAGCAGCAGTTTGAAAAACACCTGATCAATGTATAAATAAGTTGTGGTATATATAACAATGGAATATTTTGCAGCCATCAAAAAATGAAATCTTACCATTTGCAACAATGTGGATGGAACTAGAGGGTATTATGCTAAGTGAAATAAGCCAAGAGAAAGACAATTATCACATGATCTCACTGATATGTGAAATTTAAGAAACAAGGCAGAGGATCATAGGGGAAGAGAGAAAAAATGAGACAAGACAAAACCTGAGAGGGAGACAAACCATAAGAGACTCTTAATCATAGGAAACAAGCTGAGGGTGCTTGAGGGGAGGGGGGGCGGGGAGATGGGGCAACTGGGTGATGGACATTGGGGAGGGTATGTGTTGTAATGAGCACTTGGTATGAGACTGATGAATCACAGACCTGTACCTTGGAAACAAATAATACATCATATGTTAATTGAATTTAAATTTTTAAAAATGTTCAGAAAAAAAAAAAAACCACCTGAAGTATACAGGAAGATTTATTTATGGTCTCAGTGTGTGCGCTAGAGGGGCAGGGATCTTTGGGCGACTTCTCCAAGAATAAAAGAGCTGGCTGGCTCCATCTCCCTTCCCCACCCCCTAGTCTAGGTACACGGACACTTGTGGGAACCAACCCAGCCAACACTCTCCACCTAGCTCGCCAACAGTTCACCCCCCTCATGTGCTTGTGTGGATTCACCCACTCCAACCCAGCTGCCTTGACAGTTTTCTCAAATAGCTGCAGGACCCCTGCTGCAGTGGACCTGCCTGGACCTTGCGGACACCTTACACCATTCTCCTGCACACATCCTTCAATATGCCTTTGGCCAGAGGCCATCCAAATGATGCCACAAGACTGGCGTGTGTGAGTATCCCCAACAGGGGGCAGCACCACTTCAAAGCAACTTCTGCCCTGGGGAGAGGGGAAGATTACCACACACATCAGTCCAACTGCAGCCATAGCAGTGGTCTGGGGGCAGACAACTGGTTTGCCTGCAGGCCCAGGCTACCAGCTAAAGCTTTGCAGGGGCAACACAAGGGAGAGTGTTGTGCAGCTCAGTGCTACCGCATCTCTGGCAAATGCCTGATCTGACTCAACTCAAGCCCACAGTGGCCCCAGATTGGCCCATTAATAACACAGGGACAAACCCTCCTCACAACAGGCATAGAGAGTCATTGCAGATGCCTGGACTGAAGGTAAATGTATCTCAGACACAACAGTAGGGTACACACAACACACATAGGAGATACCCCTGAAGCTCCAGGTTCTGGTGAACAGGGGACATTGCACTTCAGGGCACTACAGGACCTTTTCTTTAAAAGTCACTACTTTCAAGAGCAGATGACACAGCTGACTTTTCTAAAACATAAAAATAGACAAAATGAAGGGAATGAGGAATGTGTCCCAAATGAAAGAACAGGACAAAATCATAGCAGTAGTGCTAAATGGAATGGAGATTAATAATATGCTTGATAGAGAATTTAAAAGAATGGTCATAAAGATGATCAGTGGACTTGAGAAAAGAGTGGAAGATCTCAGTGAGAACCTCCAACAGTGATAGGAAACAGAGAACCAATCCAAGATGAAGAACTCAGTAACTGAAATTAAAAATACACTAGAGGAAATAAATAGTAGACTAGAGGAAGCAGAAGAATGGATGAGCAACCTGAAGGACAGAGTAATGGAAAGCAATCAAGCTGAAGAGGAAAGAGAAAAATAATTAATAATAAATGAAAATAGACTAGGGAACTCAGTAACACCATCTATTATGCTAACGTTTGCATTATAGAACTCCTAGAAGGAATAGAGAAAAGGGGATATCATAAGAAATATGTATAATTTATAAGAGATATCTGAGAACTTCTTGAATCTGGGGAAGGAAACAGACCTATAGATACAAGAGGGACAGAGAACCCCAACAAAGTCAACCCAAGGAGGTCTGCAACAAGACAAAATAAGATAGTTACATACAAGGGAAACCCCATAAGGCAACCAGCAGATTTTTCAGCAGAAACTTTGCTGGCCAGAAGGGGATGACATGAAATATTCAAGGCACTGAATGGAAAAAAAGGAAAACTCTGCAACCAAGAGTACTTTATCCAGCATGATTATCATTCAGAATAGAAAAAGAGATGAAGAAGAGAGACAAAAATTCAAGGAATTAATCACCACTAAAGCAGCCTTACAAGAAATGTTAAAGGGGATTGAGTGGAAAAGAAAGACTGTAAGTAGGAGTCAGAAAAGGAGGAAGCACAAAAGAAGTAAAATTAAGTATATCTATAAAAGCCCTCAAGAGATTCACAAAATAAAAGGATGTAAATTATGTGGAGAGGGAGAACAGTTTGGGATCAAACTTAAGCAACCACCAACTTAATAAAAACTGCTATATTTATGAGGTTATAATATGAACCTACTGGTAACCACAAATTAAAAACTGGTAATAGATATGCAAAAACTAAAGAGAAATGAATCCAAGTGTATGACTAAAGAAAGCCAGCAAACTGTGAGAGAAGAAAGAAAGAAAACAATCATAAAAGAAATGACAAATAGCAATAAATACATACCTGTCAATAATTACTTTGAATGTAAATGCACTAAATGCTCCAATCAAAACACATAGGGTGACTGAGTGGATAATAAAGCAAGACACATGCATATGCTGCCCACAGAGACTTATTTCAGATATAAAGAGACATGCAGATTGAAGGAAAGGATGGAAAAGCATTTATCATGCAAATGGATGGGAAATGGGAAGCTGGGGTATCAGTACTCATATCAGACAAAACAGATGTTAAAAAAAAAAAGACTATAACAAGAGACAAAAGACACTATGTAATCATAAAGGGAACAATCCAGCAAGAGGATACAGTAATTATATGGAAACAATGGCTTTGAATTATACATTGGACCAGATGCATCTAACATATGTATTCAGAATATTACATCCTAAAACAGGAGACTACACATTTTTTCAAGTGCACATGGAACATTATCCAAAATGGTTCACATTAGGCCACGAAACAAGCCTTAACAAATATATCGAAGTCATACCATGGATCTTTTCTGACCACAAAGTTATAAAACTAGAAATCAACCATAAGAAAAAATATCTGGAAAGAACACAAATACATTAGATTAAATAACATGGTACTAAACAATGAATGGCTTAAACGAAAAATCAAAGGGGAAATAGAAAAATACTCGGAGACAAAGGAAAATAAAAACACAAGTATCCAAAGTCATTTGGATGCAGCAAATGCTGTTCTAAGAGGGAAGTGTGTAGTGATACAAGCCTACCTCAAAGAGCAAGAAAAATCTCAAACAACCTAACCTTAAACCTAGAGGAGCTAGAAAAGAACATACAAAACCCAAACCAGTAGAAGGAAGAACATAATAAACATGAGAGTAGAAATAAATGAAATAGAAACTGAGAAAACAATAGAACAGATCAATGAAACTAGGAACTGGTTCTTTGAAAGGATAAACAAAATTGATAAACTTTAGCCAGATTCATAAAATGGGGGGGGGGACTCAAATAAAATTAGAAATGAAAGAGAGTAAATAACAACTAACACCACAGAAATGCAAAGATTATAAGAGATTATGAAGTTATAGGCCAACAAATTTGACAACCTAGAAGAAATGGATAATTACTAGAAATATATAACCTCCCAAAACTGAATCAGAAAGAGGTAGAAAATTTCACAAACCAGTTACCAGTAAAGAGATCTAATCATTAGTAAAAAAACTCCCAGCAAAAAAAAGTTCCAGACCAGATGGCCTAACAGATGAATTCTACCAAACATTTAAAGAATTAATAACTACTCTCAAACTACTCCAAAAAATAGAAGAGGAAGGAAAACTTCCAAATTCATTCTGAGACTTGCATTACCCTGATACCAAAATCAGATAAAGACACTAACAACAAGAACAACAACAACAACCCCCCTACAGGCCTATATCTCTGATGAACATAAATGCAATAATTCTCAACAAAATACTAACAAACCAAGTCCAATTATACATTAAAAAATTATTCACCGTGATCAAGTGGGATTTATTCCAGGGATGTAAGACTGGTTCAATATTTGCAGATCAATCAATGGGATACATTACATCAGCAAGAGGAAGAATAAAAACCATATGATCATTTCAATAGGTTCAGAAAAAGCATTTGACAAACTACAAAATTCATTCATGATAAAAACCCTCAACAAAGTAAATTTAGGGGGAGCATATCTCAACATAACACAGGCCGTATATTAAAAACCCACAACTAACATAATATTCAATGGTGATGAGTGGGTAACTTCCTCTCAGATCAGGAACAAGACAAGGATTTCCACTCTCACCAATTCTTTTTAACATAGTACTAGAAGACCCAGCCACAGCAATCAGACAATAAGAATAAAAAATTGGTATCCAAATCGTTAAGGAAGAAGTAAAACTTTGAGTTTTTGTACATGACAGGATACTATATAAAGAAAACACTAAAGACTCCACCAAAAAATACCAGAACTGATAAATGAATTCAGTAAGTTTGCAGGATAAAAAATCAATATACAGAAATCCATTGCATTTCAATACAATAATAATGACATAGCAGAACGTGAAATTGAGAAAACAATCTCATTTATAATCACACCAAGAATAATAAAATACTTAGTAATAAATTTAACCAAGGAGGTGAAAGACTGGTACTCTGAAAACTATAAAATGTTGATAAAAGATATCAAAGATGACACAAATAGAAAGATATTCCATGATCATAGACTGGGAAAACAAATATTGTTAAAATGTCCATACTGCCCAAAGCAATCTACAGATTTAATTCAATCCCTATCAAAATACATACAGCATTTTCCACAGATCCAAAACAAATAATCTTAAAATTTGTTATGGAACCAGAAAAGACCCTGAGTAGCCAAAGCAATCTTGAAAAAGAAGAATGAAACTGGAGGAATCATAATCCCAGATATTAAGAGATACTACAAAGCTGTAATAATCATAACAATATGGTACTGGCACAAAAATAGACACATAGATCAATAGAACAGAAAGCCCAGAAATAAATCCATGATTATACAGTCCATTAATCTTTGAGAAAGAAGGCAAGAAAATGCAATGGGAAAAAGATAGTTTCTTTAATGCACAGTGCTGGAAAAACTGAACAGGTACTTGCAAAGAATTAAATTGGATCACTTTCTCACAGCACATATGAAAATAAAATCAAAATGGATTAAACACCTAAATGTGAGACATGAAAACATAAAAATCCTTAGAAGAGAGCATAGGCAGTAATTTCTCTGACATTGGCCATAAGAACATTTTTCTAGGTATGTCTCCTGAGGCAAAAGAAACAAAAGCAAAAATGAACTACTGGGACTACATCAAAATAATAAGCTTCTACACAGTAAAAGAAACAATCAACAGATCTAAAAGACAACCTACTAAATTGGAAAAGATATTTTCAAATGACAAATCTGATAAAGGGTTAGTATCCAAAACATATAAAGAACTTATACAACTCAACACCATATAAAACAAATAATCCAATTAAAAATGGGCCGAGGGGGTGCCTGGGTGGCTCAGTCAGTTAGGCATCTGCCTTCAGCTCAGGTCATGATCTCAAGGTCCTGGAATTGAGCCCTGCATCAGGCTTTCTGCTCAGCAGGGAGCCTATTTCTCCCTTTCCCTCTGCCTGCTGCTCCCCCTGCTTGTTCTCTCTCTCTCTCTCTCTCTTCCTCTCTCTCTCTCTCTCTCTCTCTGTCAAGTAAAAGAAAAATGGGCAGAAGACATGAACAGACATTTCTCCAAAGAACACGTAAAAATGGCCAAAAGACACATGAAAAGATGTTCGACATCATTAACCATCAGGGAATTAGAAATCAAAAGAACAATGAGAAATCACCTCACACCTTCAAAATGGCTTAAATCAAAAAGAAACAACAGGGATGTACTGTATGGTGACCAATATAACAAAATAAAAATTATAAAAAAAAAAAAAAAAGATTAACCGCCCCCCCCCAAAAAAAACCCCAAAAAGAAACAACAGGTGTTAGCGAGGATGTGGAGAAAAAGGAACCCTCTTGCAGTTTTTGTGGGAATGCAAACTGGTACAGCCACTGTGGAAAACAGTATGGAGATTCCTCAAAAAATTAAAAAATATAATTACCATATGATTTAGTAACTTCAGTATTGGGTGTTTACCCAAAGAACATGAAAACACTAATTTGAAAAGATATATACACCCCTTATACACCCCTATGTTTATCACAACATTATTTACAATACCCAAATTATGGAAGCAGCCCAAGTGGCCATTAATAGGTGAATGGATAGAGATGTGGTGTATATATATACATGACGGAATAACACTCAGCCATAAAAAAGAATGAAATCTTGCCATTTGCAACAACATGGAAGGATCTAGACGGTAAATAAGTGAAATAAGTCAGAGAAAGACATATACCATAGGATTTCCGTCATATGTGGAATTTAAGAAACAAAACAAAGAACACGGAGACAAACCTAAAAACAGACTCTTAGCTGTAGAGAACAAACTGATGGTTAACAGAGTTGAGGTGGGTGGGGGCATGGGTGAAACAGCTGAATGGAATTAAGAATACATTTATCATGACAAGCACTGAGTAATGTATAGAATTGTTGAATCAGTATATTGTGCACCTGAAATTAATATAAATCTGTATATTAACCACACCGGAATTAATATTTTTAAAAAGATCCACCCCCCCAAAAAAATCACTCTAGCGCTTGTGTGACTGTACTTAAGTCGTATCAAAGAAGGTTGCAAACAGAATGGGAAGCTATTGCGGGGTCCAGGTGAGCAATGATGGTGCCTTACGGTATGATGGTAGCAGCGGGGGCGGGGTTTAAAAAAACAGAAATGTATGTAGCTTGAAAATTGAACCTATAGGATTTTCTGCGGGATTAATTCAGGGTGTTAGAACAAAAAAAAAAAAAAGAATTTCTTATTTGAGAAAGAGCATCTGGAAGAATAAAGTTACTATTGTCTGAATTAGGAAATCAGGACAGGAGCAGATTTGGGGGCAGTAGTAGAGATGGGAGGAGTCAAATTTTGACTATTCATTGTTAAAATGGAGATGTCATGTAAGCAAACACATAATTTTGGATTTCAAAAGAGGCTGAAGCTGGAAATACTCAGAAGTTTTAAGAAGTAGAAGACATGTTTATAGTCATAGGATTTGTTGAAATCTACAGAATGCGTGCAGATGGAAAGGTAAAGATGGTTGACTAAGCACTTGGAAACTATCATTTAGAGGTATCTCTGTGAATAATTAACTTTTCAGAGCAACTGCCTGTGAAAACAAAAACAAAAACAAAACAACAACAGCAAAAAACCTCCTGAAAAGTAAATTAGTCCCCAAGAGTATATTTTAGTTTCTGAACTGGGCAGCATGGGGAATGCCACAAAGCCAAGTGGTGAGTCTGGAGTCCACCCCTGAGAAGCTGTAAGGAAGCACTTCAAATTCTCACCAGGGTGGCGTCAAACAAGGCTACATAGAGAGACAAGCTTTTATCCCTGACAGGCTATAATGACATCCGACTCTGTTGTGTCAGTGAGGCCCAGGGAGGGAGCCTGGACTTCCATAGTCCCCTGTCGTATGGAGCCACTCCTCCACCTCCCCACTAGGGTAGTGCCATAGAAGGCTTGTGGAGAGTGGAGACTAGCACCACCACCCCTGTCATACTGGGGACACCCCCACTCTCCTAGAGTCAGTGGAAGCCTCAAAGGTCTGGAACTCCCAGTCCCACCAGAAGTAATGAAGAGTACTCCCTCTTGAGAGTCAGCAAGGGAAGTAGGCAACCCAGACTTTCAACCACGCTTAGCAGTAATGAGGTGGTACTCTGCCCTGAAAGGGTGGTGGTAGTGAACACAGAAGTGGAAGTAAGGTCTAGAGTCTCCTAACTTACAACACCTAAGATGGCTGAGTTTCAGGTGAAAAACACTGATGAAATCAAGAAACAGGAAGATATGAAACTTAATGATAGTGATAATGATAATAATAAATAATAATAATAATAATAAAACAGTCCATAGGTGCCAGTACCAAGATAACAAAGGTGTTCTAATTATCTTGCAAAGGTTTTAGTGCAGCCATCATAAAAATGCTTCAACCAGCAAGAACTTCCTGGAGACAGATGAAAAAAATAGTCTCCACAAAGAAACAGGAGATATACAGAAAGCTAAAAAAATGTAAGATGTAGTAATACAGTGCGCAGAGAAGTTATTTTAAATGGGAAGACTATCATGAGCAAAGTTATGGATTTGAGACTGTTTAAGGTGGAGAAGTTTTGGGGTAAGGAAGAGTGAGCGAGCAGGGCAATCAAGTCTGAGTGCAGGAGAAGGCAGAAAACAGTAGAACAGCAATGGAAGCTGTTCTTTAAGTGAATAACTAATTGATGAGAACTTTTAGTGATGTTCAATATGTACAAGTCTTGAAGTAGGCTCTGAAAGCACAAAGGGATTTAAGCTATGCTTCTGCCTTTAAGGAAATTAAAATCTAGTTAATGAAACATGTCACACATACAAATTCATTTTAAAGAGAAAAAAGTCTTCTACATTATTTGGGTGTGAACATATAGATAGTAGAGTATCATTTAAGTCAATGCATTTAAACTCAGGTCCTCTGAAATAGTTTTTGATACATTACATTTGGGGTTTTCATTTAAATAATAGTCTATAAAGTAATGTAAACATATTCTATGCCATCTGGATGCCAGCCTCCTATCTACAAACTGCAAGACTATTTCGTTTGTGTGTGTTTATCATTCATTGCATGGTAATCAGGTAACACTGCTTTAATTTTGGTGAACTAATGAGAAAAGAATCCAGGTGGATTTAAGGAGTAAATGATGCATTTGAAACCAGTGAAGGTAAATGACATTGCAATGCATGAAGGCATGAATGTTTTAGAATATTTTGAATGAAGAAAAATGTTGGGAGGATTACATCATCTCACATTGCAGGTGTTATTTATAGTCCTGCCATAATACTTGTTCCATGAGATGATGCAATCCTCCAACACTCATCTTAGGCTTGGTAATGTACAAAAGTAGCAATTAGTACAATGCCACTTAATGGGTGGGGATTAATTTTCATTTATTGTAATCATTTGAATTATGTCAGTTTCATAATTTTGCTAGTGTTAGTTGATGATTTGATATTTACACAAGATCTATAAGAAGAAGGATTTTATGCATAGACTTATGTTAGTACTTATATATATTATACTATAATGAAAATTATTTTAGTCAATGTTGGTGATCTATAGGATATTTTTTCCTTTAAAATGGACCCACACAAACTTGAAGTGGGAGAAATACAGATTTAAGTTGTTCAGCAGAGAACTTGCCTAATTCCATCAGAGGTTTAGGGCGCATATAGTAGATGGATTGCGGCTGGGAGAGGGTGGACCAGGCAGGCGTGTTAGATCATAAGTGCAATCAGGACTCTGGTGATGAGAATGTGAATTACGAGTGGCAGTGGGAAGACAGTGGAAAGGGAGTCCAAGGACTCCCACTGGCCAGCTTGGAGAATTGGTAAATAACAGAAATAAAGGAGTGGCTGGGTGAAAATTGATTATGGGGGAATATTTTTTTTTCAGAAAAAGATAAATCAAGCAAGGGGAACAATAACATTGTGCATAGAAAGTGGTTCAAAACTGGGATGACTAATAGAACAGAAAATTGCAAAAGAGCACAGTATAGATTAGAGGGCAAAAATGACATGAATGAAATCCAAACAATATATAACAGCCACCAGAGAAAAGTGAATTAATGATCCTTGAAAAATTAGGCTCATAAAATATAGAGTAAAGTAGATGAAAATTATAAATTTTCTTAAAGTAAAGCCATTCATCATCATGGACTCCTAGGTAAGTTTTAAAATCTACAGGGTATCGATAATCTTGGAAACATGCAAAACCTACAATTATTTTTTTAATTTTTTTAATTTGTATTGTAGATGAACAGTTATATCTGTTCTTATAACTCTACATATGAGAAAATTGCAATTATGTTAGATAACAGAAGAGAAACAGCATTTCATTATTTATATTCGTTTAATGTATTTTATTAACATTCATTCATCTAGTCTGTGAGTTTTTACATGTTTTCTAGGGAGATGAATGACCTGGGTTTATAAATTGTGGACCCAAAATTGTGGCTGTTTCTATACATATACCTAAGAACATATCTAGTCAGAGGCAAAATTTTGAGCAAAAATACACACAACGAAGACTAAATAATAAATAATTGCATAAAATTTTAAGAAAGAGACAAATCTATGGTTCCATAAGTAAGAAGGGTGTTTACCTCTGGGTGGGTGCTGACTGGTTGGAGTGTAGAAATGTTCTCTCTTGTGAGCTGGGGGTGGTAACTGTTCATTGAGACGTACACCTAAGATTAGTGTACTTTATGTATTCCACCACGTGTATATTTTACTTCATTAGAAAATGAAAAAGGAAGAATAAAGAATAAATCTGTAAGCCAGTGTCACAAATAGACACTGGGGGAATTCAGTCCTTCCCTTTATGTGGAAAAGCACTGGTGATTAAAACGTAGCTTGCAGTTATCATTACATCTGCACTCTCCAACGCAAATTCCAAAAGAAACTGAAAGGAACTAAATTTCCATTCAAGCAGAAAGGAAGATTTTTCTGGTATTACATTGTGAACAGAAAACCAGTGTGTCACCACCCCCCACCTTTCCCAAATAGCCAATTCCTGGCTTTATGCCAAGCATCTTGACTCAGTTCTTGATCAGACGATCAAGTGCTCAATACCCACAATAGATATCCTCAGTCTAGAGTGGGGGTAGTAAATTGCATTGTTCACACACTTTTGGGGAGAGCACTGGGCTCATTTTCCAGATAGCAGGGAGCATAGCAACTAGAGGTATTGCAGTGGTTCTGAGTCAAGGGGATTAGAGAAAATGGAGCCCAAGTGATGTTTAAAACTGAATAATCATATCCTCATCAATGCCCTAATGAATGTATAAAGAAATTAAACTAGTCAATTGAATTAATTGCAGGAGGCAACCTTCCGGCAAAAGCAAATGAATTGATTCAACTAATTTGTGCCCTCTCAATGTTTTTACTTAAGATGGAAACTTTGATTAAAAAAGATATCTGTATCCAGTATTCCCACCTGAATGGATAAAAGAGAATCTGAATAATATGTCTTATTCACAATCTGATAACAGGTAATTGCTTCGGATATTAAGTTCCTGCTTATATCTTATTTAGAAGAACACAGGACTTTGATATATTTTATTTCAGCTGATCTCTGAAACACTGTTGACTTTTAAAAGTCTTTTCCCCAAAAGACAATAAAGAGCTTATGAAGAATATTGCTGATGGGTTCTACAGGATATTTCAAATATAACTAGAAGATCATTATTACTATTTGGCTTCACTCTGGAAGAAATAAGGTGAGGAATATAGGACTCACTTTGTACTTTATAGCTCAGTCATTTATTGTTTAGTTTTCATGAAAGATCTACATGCAGTGGTGGTGTGGGTGGATGGGGTTAGGTTGAGGATGGAGGGCCAGGGTTTGTTATTTGGGTCTTAATTTTACCTGAAGAGTAGAAAAAAAAAAAAAAAACAAAGGTAACTAAGGAAAGCCAGCATTGATGCAGGTAGACTTATAAAAGTGTAGAGATAGAAAGGACTTTAGAGGCCCTATATATTAGGGGTGGCTTGCAGGACAAATCCAGTTTGCCATCCCATTTGTAAGGCCCATGAAATAAGAATGACTTTAACAGATGAATATATGAAATCAATTTGATGAGAGGGAACATTAACTTTGAAATCTAATTCATCAAACTAGTATCCTTTCTAAAGAAGATTCCATTCTTTACATCAGTAGACATATATAGCAACAACAACAAATGTTCTTATTATGATTAAATTATGTCAAGAAAAATATTTTCTTTTTATATAAATGTCTACATAATATACTTGATTTTGCTTCTTGTTCCATACAGCCTAAAATACGGTAGTCGTGCCCGATCCATGATCAACTGAAGTCCAGGTCAGTGACCTAATGCTGTATCACAATGTCTAGATCTTTCACTTCATCTCATCACATAGGCATTTTGTCATCTCCCATCATCACAAGAAAAAGGGTGAGTACAATATAGTAAGGTATTTCAAGAGAGGCCACACTCACATAACTTATTACACTATATTGTTACAATTGTTCTGTTTTATTAGTATTATTAATTTTTATTGTGCCTAAAGTAAACTTTGTCATAGTCATGTACCTATAGGAAAGAATTTTATATAGAGGGTTTGGTATATCCACGGTTTCAGGCTTCCACTAGGGGTCTTGGAACATCCCCCATGGGTAAGGGGAAGGGACTATTGTATTACTCTCTGGCCCTATAGAGAAAATATTTGCCGATCCCTGAAGTAGTAGTGATTCTAAAACTTTATCATGAATCAGAATCACCTGGAGCACTTGTTAATTCACAAGTACCTTGGTCACATTCCCAGAGTGATCCAGTCTGTCTGGTGTGGAGCCTGAGAATTTGCATTTGTAAGTTTCCCAAGTGATGCTAATGCTGCTGGCTCTTGGCTCACACACTGAGAACCACGGTCTAGATCAATCTCTACATTGCAGGAAACTGAAGTCCAAGAAATTATGTTACCATGCCCAGGTCACAGCTATAAAGTGGTAGAACCATAGTTTTAATACAGCTTTTGACTTCAGCATTAGAATGCTTTCCAGTGTAACAAAAATTTTACTGGCCTAATGAATTATGTGCAGACTTGCAATGAATTAAGAGAGAAAATTCAAACTGAAATCCATTTGTCTGTAGAATGATGTCTCAAGGGTGTAAACCCTATCATTTTGTAGGCCTAATGACTTTTGAAAGCTGTTTTCCAGGCTACGTTAAACAATCATTAGATCTGTTCTTAAATTCATCAGCCTATATGCAACATGTGTATGGCCCAGAATCAGTAAGAAAACCATGGGGAAAATACCTATGCGGTGAGTCCTACAAGGCAGCTTATTAATCTAATGTGATGGTTCCACACTGATGTCAACAAATCACCAGCTTGCATACCGCTTCTCTTTCTCAAAGTGTCCTTTCTCATCTTGTAAATAAACTCTCTGAAGAAATCTAAAAATTACAAAAAAAATCTTTGAAAAATCTAAGTAGGGAGCTTGTTAATTTTGCCAGGATCACAGAGCTATTTTTAAAATTCAATTCTACCCAAAGTGTGTGGCCTTGTTCTTGACATGCTAAAGTCAGATTTCCTCTTATTTTTGCTTGGAGATAGAAGAGTGAATTACTTCATGCATTATCATAATATAAATTTAAGTCTCAAATCCTTTCCACATAAAATTAAACAATTTATTCCTATTATAATTTCTGGCTTATTAGTCCTTGCAGGTAAAGGGGAAATCCTTACCTAATATTATTGAAAAGAGAAAATGATTGGGAGCCATATAATGAGTGTAATGACCCTGAACATAAATACAAACACAGGTGATATCAACCCATCTCATGACCAAATGGTTGTAATAGTGAAAGCATGCCCATTCTATGTTTAGAGCAACTGCCATTCATAATGTTCTGCCCATGATATAATTCTGTACTTTCCCCACACATTAACTATGTGCCTGACAATGTTCTGAGCACTTTAATTTCTTAATCTTTCTGACAACTCCATGAAATAAGTATAATTATTATTTGCATTGTCTCCATAAGAAATGAAAAATAAAAAAGAAATTGGGCTAGGATTACCCTAGAGTGGTGGTTCTCAATGGGTAGAGGTAAGCATTTTGTCCCCCAGGAGATGTCCGTCAGTGTCTTGAGATAGTTTTGGTTGTCACAACTATGGAAGGGGGAGTACAAGGGGCATCTGGTGGGTAGAGGCCAGGGATGCTGATAAATACCCCAATAAACAAGACAGACCCCTCACAACAATTACTTGTTTCAAAATATCAACACTTAGATTGAGAAGTTCTGCTCCACAGGCTTTGCTTTCCTCTCTACAATATACAATTAGAAGGACCAAGACTCTTCTCATGCCTGAAAGTTGTTTTATGTACAAACTCAGCAGCTGCTAATTACCTTCCTAGTGTCTCTTTTTAGCTGTAGAATTTGTCCTGTGTTTGTTAGATTGGCACATTCCAAATCATCTTCTCCATAAATTAAAACTCACTTTTAATTCCAGATTCTGTAACTGGAGAAACTAAGAACAAAAGAACACTTTCTGATTTTGGAAGGTAAGCTGCTAACTTTCCTTTCTGTTTCGTTTCACTAAAAAACAATGAGGTTGTGGATGACCAAAGATTTTCCTCAGAACAGTTCTTATTTGGGTACCTTTTCAAATATCTCCACACACTGACACATTCATGAAACAGTTTGCTTTCTCTAGATTAGTCTCTGGAAAGTGTTCGCTCACGGTAGGGGGAAAATGTTCCTATCTTAGCATGCACTTCTAATGAAGGATGAATTGCATTATGGTTTAGCAAAAGGTGTATATCACTTTTTCATAAACAGGACACTCTGTGCCTCATTATACCTTAGAGGAGTTGTTTCCTATACCACAAGCATGCCTATTTTAAGCAACTTGTGAAAAGAAAAATCCTAGAACAATATAAGTGATAAATATTTTCCTCATTCTTTTTTGTTTCTATAGAAATGCTTTCAGTGTGGGAGTGTTGTGGACATAGCATTGTTGAAGGTCAGAAATATACATATTATCCTTGACTATAAACAAGAAAGATGATGGGTTAGCTAATGGCCGTCTCAGAGAGGGAAGATGCAATAACATGACACTCCCTACGGACCTACAGGCTTTCCATTGTTTCAAAGTCTGTACTTAATTCAGAATGAGCTGAACTCAAGAATTAGCTCCTTTAGATCTGAGGGTCAAGTTCTGAGCCTGAGTGATTACCACAAGTATAGACAATTATTCAGATACCAGGGGTGGAACATTGATTTAGTAGTTGAGGGTTCTAAGGAAGTGCAGACAACAGAGAACCAAGAAACACAATTTCCTTTCATGGACGCTAGCTAGAAGCTGATAGTTGTACAACTGCATATGGTCTGTATTCTCTTTTTTCTTATTCTTTTTCTTGAGATTTAATATCCTTTCATTTTCTGCTTTTTCTGCCCTGCTTTTCATTTCATTTTTTCCCTCTTCTGGCATTCCCCACCCCCACAACACTGTTCCAAGGAGATTTCACCCAAGAAAAGAAAACTGAGAATGATAGAATTCAGTGATATATAATCAATCAGCTTTGCATATCTATTAAGAGGATAAGGCAAAAGAAAATTGTCTACAGAGTATCATCACAGTTTGGGGAACTAGTCAGTTTTCACATGGTCTACAAAATGATTGAGAGAAAACATTTTTTTCCTACAGTCTTAGGAATTAGCATTAATATGTCTCTTCCTTTTATTACTTCTCACATTGTGTAGAAAAAAAAAACACCTTACAACTCTTCTAAATGTTATTTGGAAATTAAAAAGATCATTCTGGAGATACTCATTCAAATGCCCCACTAAGATTATTCTAGTTTAGCCTACCTTTTGTGTTTGTGGATAAAACTGAAAAAAATTCCGTCCAGCTTTAATACTTGTGGCAATTATAAAGCTGCATAGCTCAGTGAACCACACTCTGGCAGGGAGAGAAATAATCTGGCTCAGATACTCCTACTATAAAACTCCCATTGATTTTAGTGCACAGAGAATCTGGCCCTCAAATTCTTTCTCCAACAATCTTTCCTTCATTATATAGCCAGAAAGGTGAGTTGAATTTCCTGAATATGTTTCTCTGTCGAATTGTACAAACTAGTGGTTCTTTGAATGGTAGATGTCATTCAGCATAATTACGTATTGCTATACTCTCTACTCATGCACATCCTGCATTTCATTGAACTAAAATTACAGCAAATGTTAACTGAAAGATTCTATTGGAAACCATGTAAAACAGTCATTGGAAACATATTAATGTTAATATATATATATATCTATTTACTTTAAAAGCATTAAAAAGTTAGTCAGAATCAACCAACAACTTTGTGTCTGGAGTATTATGATTTATAGTCACATTTAAAAGAAGTCTTCACTAAATTCCATCAAAATCAAACAAGATATTGTCAGTAAAATTATTGATTTTATATATACATATACATATATATATACATATACACATATACATATATATATATATATATAGTGAAACGTGAAATAGCATGTTACTTTCTCAAAAAAGAATGAAAGTGTTTTACATACAATAAATAGCATTTAGGCAGTTACTAATATGACATGATTTATAGCACTCCCACCTACATGACCAATATCTAGCAGTGATGTAAGACATTATATTATAAACAATATATTCAAAGAATGGCTCAATAGTTCATTACTCAATATCTAAAATATGCCTTTTAGAGTACTAAGAAAACTCCCTTTTGTTTAGATTTTACTATTTTGTGCAAAGAAGCTGTGTTGTTTGCAGTTTCATGGTGATATTTCATAATCCAACAGACACACTGATATCTTTTATTATATAAGAGCAGGTCCCAAGTGTCTTAGTGTATCCTGCTGGTGTGGGAACCCTCAAAATGTATCTGAAATAGTGTCTACAATTAATGGTGCAAGTAGTCTGAAAAGCTGTCTTTTGTTTTGCTTTGTTTCCTTTAAATTCTGAAAGGTGAAAAAAGAACTGGAGTTTTATAGTAAAGGCAGAAACGGATACTCTTCTGACAAAGTAATATTCAGATTTTCATTAGAACTAGAGAGATGAAATCAAGAGTCCTGTAACTTTCACTCATTCATCCATTCACTAAGTCATCCAGCAAACATTTAAATGCCTACTCCAAAGAGTAGAAAAAAAAAATGTACTAGGTACTTAAAATAGTATCTCATTTATAAATGTAATGGTCTGGGAAAAGGGTATTTCTGTCAGGGGCGCCTGGGTGGCTCAGTCATTAAGCGTCTGCCTTCGGCTCAGGTGTGATCCCAGGGTCCTGGGAGGGAGCCCCACATTGGGCTCCCTGCTCTGCAGGGAGCCTGCTTCTTCCTCTCCCACTCCCTCTGTTTGTGTTCCCTCTCTCGCTGGCTGTGTCTCTGTCAAATAAATAAATAAAATCTTTTTTTAAAAAAAAGGTATTTCTGTCAAAAACAAAAACAGAAATACCCTCTTTGAATTAGAATGTGCTCCAAAATAAGCCCTCCATGTTAAATAAAATAAGAATATTTGACTATTTTTAATGTTCTCAGGGTTCTGAAAAATCATGTACAATAAAAAGACCCATTTCTTCAGCTTCAGTTCAGAATAATCCTTGTCCTATATTGTTATTATTTTAATAATAATGGGGTATTTCAAACTAGCTTAAGTACTAAGTTCACAATCCATGATTTGAATTCAAGGAGAAACTGGCAAAATGTCATTTTCCATTTGCCACTGTTAGAACTGTTTTTTTGTGGTCATATGAGGTAGTTCAGTAAGCATATCATATTAAATCTCTTCAACAAAAAGAACTCTTTATTACATATTTATACAATACATAGACACTCAGGCCTTCATTTTCCTGGTTATTCAAATAAAATAGAAGTTGCTAAATATATATATACATATGTATTAATTGTGGAAACTAATTTGTAGTCAAAGTGACTCTGCATGTTATGTATCATATCACTAGCTTATTTTATGGTTGAGCTACAAGCTTTTAAAAAAAGGATTTATAACAGAAATGCTTACAACCTCTTAACTATGGCACTGTGAGCAGTAATATAATAATATATTGTAGCAGTAAACACCCAATCAATAGCAGCTCATTAAAGTCAGAAGCATCAATTTAATCAGGAGAATCTACATGTTTTCAATGATCAGTGGAAGGTCTTGTCCATCAACGTCTAGTTCAATTCTTAAGTTACATCTGACAAGTTACAATGGGTTTCATTAAGAGACTTGTGTGGAAGCTAATGTGAAGGCCATTTGTCATTTTAATATGTGATCAATACAATCCATAACCAGTGTTCAGACTCATTTACTGAAGGAGAAAGGAGGAGGTCAATGTACACCCCTGTGACCTGCATATTATTTCCCACAGCTCTCTTTGAAGCAAAAGTGACTTCTCCATCTCTTTCAACACAAAACTAAATGTAACCAGTCCTAGGCTGAAGCAAACTATGATAAATTTTTTAATTTCTACTTTTTTTTTCTTACTAATTTCTCTTTTCTCTGGCTCAAAGGTATAATCCAAGAGAATGCCACTGGGCATAAGTGAACACAATGCTTTAAGTTCTTTAACACTTAAAAATGCTGGCTCATCTACAAAGCCTCTTACACATAGAGCACAAATAACGGTTAGGCCACCTTACTGAAATACTAAAAATGGATGGAATGGAATATTCATATACGTGCTAATGATTCAAGGAGCCAAATCCTATTATTTGCGAGATTTGGAGATATTGTATTAATGAAGTTATGAGATAAGTATTTTTGTTTAAATGGAATGTTATCTTCATCAAGATCATCAGTGTTGTTCTTAAAATCTACTGTAAGAATAATTATTGAGTAATTAAGCAATATTATAGTAAACTCTGAATAAGTTCAAAATGTGACCTCTTTGATAGACAAGTTGGGTATTAAAACTATCCCACACAAACAAAAGACAGATGGACAAGCCTGTGAATTCTCTGCCTTCAGAGGTACCTGCAAAAAGACTACCAGGAAGATGCATCATGACCATGATTATTTGGTGGGAGAACTACTTAGAATAAAATCCAACTAAAAATTTAAAAAATGTAGGTGGTTATAAAAAAATATTGTTTTCTAAGATTATAAAAACTTACTTGAAATTATAGCAAGCAAAACATTTATTTTGAAATTAGTTGGTTTTGCAGAAAGACCAAATATAATTAGTATTAAATATTTAAAATTTCAAATTAAGATTAATGTATCCCTATTAAGTACCTCTTACACAGCTATTATATTTGTTATGGTTCAATTTTCAGTATTGTAAAGTTAGCTGTATGTGCTGAGTCAATACTCCATTTTGAAGAAACAATTAGATGACAGATTGGGGACAAATATTTGTGTTGTTGGACTAGTGAGAGATAAAATAAGCATCCTAGAACTGAGAACTTAAAAAAAAACTGATTAAATATAACCAATAGATTAAATAAGATGTATTTTTTCTAAAGCCTTAATTGTGTTCCTCAGAAATGCTGAATGCTTTTAGAATTCTTTGATTCATAAATGGTGAGCTTAAATACATAAAAATATGTCAATTGAAAAGAAAAATACTAAACTGTATTTTTAAATAATTCAAAGAATGGCTTAGAGTGTAAGCTGCTTAAAGGTAAACTCTATGTTTAATTTGACATTTCCAGAATCCATGTGTATAAGTAACTAGCATGCCTTTGAAAAATTTAGTTTTTACTTGTTGATGATCAGACTAGAGAGTTTTAAGAATGCCTGCCACCAGCCAGGAATATCAAGAGTTAAGAACTGTATATTCATGATCAATGAAGTGAATAATAGTGGTAAGCAAGACTAGCCAAGGACTTATAAATAAATGCTATTTTACCTTCATGACCAGAGGATTCAGCTTGTTCAGAAAGGCAATGCCATCTGGAGTGGCAAGCTGGCTGGAGGGAAGTTTTCGAGACCATGCCAAATCTCTATAAACCATATGAGTCCAAATTATGAGGAAAAGAAACACATAGTTATTTCAGACCAAAGCTTTACCAAGAGACCTTCTGCATCACTGATTCCAGAGGACTGGAATTCAAAATAATCATTCTAATGTGACTTAACATTTTCAAAGGTGCCAGGTACGGTGTAGAAATGCATCCAGTGTGTGGAAGTGTCAAAGATGCTAAAATATGAAGAGTTTGTGGTTCTCGCTACGTGCATCTCAAAGCATAAATCACCACTCAGAAGACTTGAGTAATAAGACCTGCATTGTGCCTACCCTGGATTAATAGAGTCCTATTTTGTTTTGGCTACTTTTCCCATATAAATAGGATCATTCTAATATGAGATGCTGATCAATATCATGGACCAAAATTTCAAACTGAATGCCAAGTGGCCAGAGAAATAAATTTGCTATTTTCATAAGTAAAGCATCCTCAATATATCTGTATTGTCAGTAATATTTTCAGTATTTTACAGTTATGACTTATTTTATTATGAATCACAGGATACAACAAGGAATGAGCAAGGCAAGATTCCTCAGCTAAATTGCAGTACAATAGGGAGAAGTGGTAAATACAGTTACAAAACATGAACACACGCATACATTCTGTGGGATAGATATCTGTATGTTTGTGTGTGTGTGCATATATGTATATATATATTTGTGTGTGTGTGTATATATATTTATAGATATGCGTGTGTATATATACAAATAAATTGTCCCTTTTTTTTTCCCAGCCCAGAGATTTGCTACAGATTGAATTAGGCTTATTCTCTAGACCCTCACTCCCTTCACTCTCTGCTACCTTCTGCTATGGCTTTACTGACATTCTTTTTTCAACCTGCTATTATGTCATTCCTTTAATTAGTTGCCTCAATATCTTCAGGTCTTTGATTTTCTGAACATTATTCTCATGAATCCCAATCTTGCTTGTGATCCCATATCCTTGACAGCTTCTTAGATACCTCTGAATATTCCTGAAACATTTGTATTCCTAGGGTTCTATCCTATATTCTGTGTCTTCTTCTTCCCTATGCTCTTCCTAAAGTCAATCTTACCTCCTCTTAACAACTTATATACTACTTATAAATCAGTGATTCCAAAATCTTCAGCCTTGATCTCTCACCTGTATTCCAAAGCCATTTAATACCTGTCTACTAAGAACCTTTTCTTGGATGACTATGGAAACCTTAGGCTCCTCATATCTGAAAGCAACCTCATGACTTGTTCTGACAGGTATATGTCTGCTATCACTATTCATCTAGTTTTTCAAACAAGATAACTAAAAATTATTGCATTCTTATCCCTCATTCTTACACCCAAACAATTACCAAATTTGGTGAGATGACTTAAAATTTCTGTCTATTTTGCTCTATCCCCACTGCTGCTAACCTAGAGGAGATGACCTGAATCTCTTCTCTGGATTTCAGGGTTATTACAATACCCTGTCCAATCCTCCCTCTGATCTCTATCCTCTTCCCCCACTGTGTCACCAGCTACACTGAGGCCAGGGACATTTCTAAAGTGCAAATTTTAGATCATGGTTCTCCCCTATTTCAAACTCTCTCCTACAGGACAGAATCCCCATCAGGGTAGACACAAACTTCCTTTACAGGGCCCCCAATAGCCAATCTAGCTTCATCTCGTGCCATAGTAAACTGTGCTATATTTACACATTATGCTGGAAGTTCTATTAAATGTCAAGCTATATCGTGCTCCTGAGTTTTTGTTTACAGTGTTATGACATCTGGAAAACCCCTTCTCATGCTTTCTGTTCACTTTCTCTCCCATTCCCTCTAGGAATGGGAGAGAGGATATCTATCCCTATCTCTAGACACCTCATTTAACATCTTCCTTCCAAATTCTCCCATTTATCCAGAAGCAGAGCCAACCACTGGCTCATTGGTGCCCACAATGGAATATACAGATATTTCTACCATCATAAGCAAAACATGCCATTGTACTTTCTCACTTATATGTCTGGACTTATACATTATTGGACAGAAAGCTCCTTGAGAGGTAAAAATTAGTTTATCAAACTTTTTAGACTTAGCACTTGGCACAAAATAAGATCACCATGAATCCTGGCTGACAGAAATTAATTAGTTGATCATATCATACAACAAATAAAAAGTGGACGTTAACTCTATGGTAACCAAAGAAAAGACTGTTACTACCATAGTATTATTAACCTCTGTCTATATGTAGAGATCATTACTTTGACTCTATTATTTGAGATATTTGCTACTTTTAGTTTAACCCAAATGTATGCTAATTCTTTATTCAGATTCACTTATTTTCTTCATTTTTACTCACATTCTTGTTATGGATTTTCATTGACATATTACACCTGCTCTAATTCAAAGACTGTTGTAATCTTTTACTTCCTCACTCTAATTCATCCTAAGAACAATTATAATAATCAAGAAGAGCTTTAGTCATTAGCTCTTTGCAAGTGTATCCAAAATCTATATCTTCAGCATTGACCTTTTCCCTTAAATCCAAATATAACTGCTGTTTCCTAAACATATCTACCTGGATGGCCAACAGAACCCCAGGTCATATGTCAAAACACAAAATCATCTTTTACCAAAAAGCTTCACACTTCCCTCTTTATGATAATGGTTCCATTATTCTTTAAACACTCTATAATATTCCCTAAAAAGATAAGCCCCTAAATATTATAGCTGATACCTTAACAAGTCTTTCCTTTTGTCCTCTCTTTTCCATCTTCATTTGTTCCACTTCACTTCAGATACTCATTACCTCTTAACTAGTTGGAATTACCTATTGGAATTAACTCCCAGATTGCCTCCCTCTTCTGAAATCTCCCTGCTGTAATAAAGTCTATGATGCTAGATTAATCTCTCTAAAGTACAATTTGGATTGTGACTTTCAAGTTCAAAAATCTTGTTTAGGTTTCCATTTCCTACCTACAAACTCAAACCAGCCAACATTAAAGAACCTCAAATCTTTCCTCAGTCTACCTCTTCAGTATCTTAGTTTAGCACTTTTTCCACCAAAAAATGTCTGCCTTAATTAATGCAATAAACTTTTATTGAATTCTTAACTGGTAGAAGGAATGGTCTTAGGCAGAAATGGAAATAAGTATATGAATCAGGTGGCTTTTACCTTTGAGGATCTTACTCTAGAACAGGGCATATATACATACCCATTTTCACAAATATAATACATACATAATTGTTCATACCAAAGTTACTAAAACTAGTAAGGCCTATACTTACAGATTATATAAAATGTCTGTCTCTGAATTTTAAAAATGAAATAGAGTTACAAATATTTGAGAGGAGGGGGAAAGCTATTTTGGCATTTGACTATTTTTTCTCCAATGCATTCTACCTGCTTTACAACTCAAGCAAAAACCCAAATAACACAACTAACAAAATGGACAAAGGACCTGAATAGATGTTTTTTTCCAAAGAAGACATAAAGATAGCTAGCAGACACAGGAAAAGATGTTCAACACCATTCATCATCAGGGAAATACAAATCAAATCTATAACGAATAGATTGTCTTACACCTGTCAGAATGGCTGTTAACCATACGTGGGATTTAAGAAACAAAACAGATGAACATAGGGAGGGAAAAGAGAGGCAAACCAGAAAACAGACTCTTAACTATAGAGAAAAAAACTGAGGATTATTGGAGGGGAGGTGAGTGAGGGGATGGATTAAAAGGGTGATGAGGATTGAGGAGGGCAGTTGTGATAAGCACTGGGTGTTGTATGAAGTGATGAATCCCTAAATTCTATACCTGAAATTAATATTACACTGTATGTTAACTAACTGGCATTTAAACAAAAACTTGAGAAAAAAAAAAAGACAAAAAATACAAGTGTTAGGAAGGATGTGGGGGGAAAAAAAAGAACTCTCATGTACTGTTGGTAGGAATATATGTTGGTGTAGCCTCTATGGAACGTAGTATGGAACTTCTTCAAAAAATTTTTTAAAAAACCACCAAATGATCTAGTAATCCCATTTCTGAGTATGTGTTCAAAGGAAATAATATCATGATTTTGAAGAGATATCTGCACTCCTATGTTCATTGTAATATTATTCACAATAACTATGATATGTAAACAATCTAAACGTCTGTTGGGGCAGATGAATGCATAAAGATGATATACATGCACATATATGTATATATGTATACATATATGATATACATATATGATATACATACACAAGGGAATATTACAAATCCTTTAAAAAGAAGGAAATCTTGCCATTTTTGACAACATGGATGAACCTCAAAAGCATTATGCTAAGATAAATAAGCGAAACACAGAAAGGCAAATATTACATGATCTCATTTTTATGTGGATTCTTTGAAGGAAAAATAAGACTCTATAGAGTACAGTAGTGGTTATGAGAGCCTGAGGTGTAGAGGAGAAGGGAAGATTAAAGAGGGAAGAATGGCAGTTGCCAGGGCCTGAGAGGGAGGAGGTCTGGGGAGTTACTATTTATGGGGTATAGCGTTTTAGTTCTGCACTAAGAGTTTTTTTTAAGATTTTATTTATTTATTTATTTGAGAGAGAGAGAGAGAGAGAGAATGAGAGGGGGAAGGGTCAGAAGGAGAAGCAGACTCCCTACTGAGCAGGGAGCCTGATGCGGGGATCCATCCTGGGATTCCGGGATCATGATCTGAACAGAAGACAGTCGCTTAACCGATGAGCCACCCAGGTGCCCCACTAAGAAAAGAGTTCTGAAAATGAATAATGGTTGTACAATAACTTGAAGGTATTTAATACCACTGAACTATATACTTAAAATAGAAAATTTTATGTGCAGTTTACTACAAAATATCAGAAAAAAATTCGACTAGTTTTTCATTCCCAATCATACAGTTCCTTGTGTTAGACAAACTACATTAGACAACTATTTCCTTAACACTTTCTTATCTCTGTGTTCTGTTTATTATATGCTTGCAGTTCCAAAGCACCTCCATGTATAGGTATCCTACCAATCTTTCAGGTGTAGTCCAAGGTCAAGCATGAAATCTTGGTGCTCTCAGCCCATGTAGCTCTATTACAAAGATTGATAAACCTATACCTTCTTCATAATTGAGCTCTTCAATGCCTAATCTAATAGCTTAAGCATACAAGCCTTGATATATGCTTACATTTATTTATTTATTTATTTATTTATTTATTTATTTAGCAAATATTCAATGAATACCTGTTGCATACTGGACACTATTCCACAACCAGGGAAACAACTAAGAACACAGTAACAAAACATCTGCCATGTAGTGCTCACCTTATAAAGTCCATGATATAGACAACGGCAAATGGACAAAACAATATTGAACACTTATTCGTTCAATTGATAAATGCTGGTAAAAAAATGAAGTGGGGTTCAAGATGAAAGGAGGTGTCAGAGTATAGGGTACTTAATTTATGTAAGTGGTTAGAGAAATTTCACAATGAGGTGACTTTTGATCCAGAAACCTAAAGAAAGTGGGGGAATAAGCCCTGTGAATATCTGAGGGAAGAGAATTTCAGGTAGAGGGTACACCAGAGGCAAACACTCTGAGAAAGCTGGTGTTTGGCACGTTTGAAGAACAGCAAATGTCACTATGACTGGAGCAGGAGGGGCAAGGAAGTTGTGCAGAAGACAAGGACTGAGGAATAACAGAGGAGGCTTATTGGCCTTATGGAATAAGTAATATGGAAGTCTTTGCTGACTTTGAAAATAGATAAAACATATTGTGTGGATTTTGAGCAATTAGTGGAGAAAAAAATGAAAAAAAAAGACTCGCACTTTCTAGCATTTTTTTTCTCTAAAGGAAGCAAAAAAGTGGGGCAAAACTGGAGAGGAATGTTGGATCGAGGCATTATTACTGTTTTTTTTTTTTTAGGATGGAAGTAATAATAGCAATCTTATGGGGATATTCCAGAAGAGAGAGAAAAATTGATGGTGCTGAGAAAAGATGATGTAATAATAGTCTTGAAAAGGTGAGAGGAAATGGGATTTAGATCACAAATTTGCTACCATCATGGTCAGTTCATTCAAAGAAACTGAAAAGAGGCGAACTACATGGTCCAGAGGCAGAGAAATGAAAAGATGTGAGGTGAACTTGCAGAAATTCTTATCTGATTGCTCCACTTCATTGAATGATCTGAAAGTAGACTTAAGAATGTTATTCCTGTTTTTTAAGAAATAAAAACAAAACCTAGCAGTAGCTACAACATGCTGACTCCAACTCTAAATTTCTCCTTATGCTCTTCAACTCTCAGGTCAATTATTGTTTATCCTTATCTAATTAAATATATTTCTAATTCTCAGTTTAAAATTCTAGCTCTGTTCCATGCACACTAATTTGTCAAATCCAGCTGGCAATCTTTAAATTTAGACTGGAGAATGAACACTTCGAAGTATCTTAGTATTATTTTATACAGATGAATTTGTTAAAAACAGAGACATATGTTTACATACAAATAAGGACATTGCATGTGTATTTAGAAGTCTATAATGACCTGCGAAATTAACATTTCGTGTGGTAGTGGTAAGTCAATTTCTTAAGACTAAATACTATAAAAATGAATTATAGCCAGCAAAATAATAATTCATATAATGTAATCTTCAGGGCTATTATGATAGGGCAAGGACACCCCTCCCCCCCCCAAAAAAAAATCTGTTCCTGTGGCTTCTAACAGACATCATGAGTAAAAGAGTATCATGGCCAAATAGGCTTGAAAATTTTTAAGTTAAACTGTCAACTTCACTCCTGGACTTCTGTGAGCCTTTAGTCTGCTTTATGTATGTAAATTCTCAAGAGGAAGATAAGCCATGCATGGCTTCCCAGACCTACTGGACCATGTAACCTCTTTTCCATGGAAGACCCTACAGGATTACCTGTCTATACAATATACTTTGAGAAATGCTGGGTAATGTGATACTTGATCTGAGAAGCAGAGTAGTATAAGCAAAAATAAAATATTCCCTTGAATTATGAGCATAATGAATTGGTCTTATAAAACAAGCTTTCACATTTAATTTGTTATTTTTTAATAGTTTGCTTTTCACTAATTATTATTCTCTCTTTACACTGAGCACATTTTTAACATTAATTACAACATGATCATTGCCTAATAGAACCATCTCCACATATGTGTGTGCTTTCTCAAACCTTTGATATTTGAAATAATTCATCAGTAGAGTATCCGAAGGAAAGTCAATGAAAAATTAAGTTTGAAATGCATGCAAAAAATCAATGCTAATCTCGATATCTATGGTAAATGATAAGCTGTCATCCTTCATATGTTTTAAGAAGTGGTCTTTACTATTGAACAGTTGTAATTATTAAAAATGCTTACAATTATAATAGTAATTATATAATTATGCTTAGCAGTTTCAGGTCTTTGGAAAAGGTAAAAAAAAAACGGTCAAAGAGCTGACATTGATTTATAGGGTAAAAGATATATTTCAGAATGGTTGTAGTCAATGTCATTCCTTGAACTAATATAGAGGTTGCATACTTATATTTCCAAACTACTGGAAGAGCTACTTTTAGGAAAACATGTCATTTTTCATTCTAGGGTTACATTTAAAAGGCGGTAATTATTGTGGAGTGTTACTAATATTCTAGAGGCAAAGGCATCTATAAAAAAATGCATTTCTGCACTGTTCAGAAAGGAAAAATATGTGAAGCAATACAAGCTGTTGTTTTATCTAAGTAAAAACTAAACTTTCATTCAAACTTGCTACATTGCTAGTTTTAATTTTATAATGAATCCGATATCCTGTTTAAGGCACAACTGATATGATGGAATAAAGTGACTATCCAGGTACCTTCTGGTTTCGATTTTTCTTTGGTCAGAATTAGTGTACAATTTCGAATAGGCCCGAGTGAAGCTGATTCATGAGCACCGCAGAAGCATGAGCTGCTCGGTGATATTGTCCTCCTTGTGTATTTTTTTCTGAACTATTTTATAGTTTTATATAATCATGAAAGAAATTCAATTTAATTTAGTATATATTTGAGCATCCACTGGGGCAAGTACTAGAGATAAGGACATGAAAATAAATATTTCCTGCCTGTGAGTGGTCAGTAGTCTAGTTAGAGAGATACTTTACAATGTAGGTACAGAATGATGGACTGTTATACAGTGTGAGGGATGCTATGCTATTGCTGTGGAAGTATAAGAGGAAGTGATTTTTGTCACCAGTCAGTGAAATAATTGCAGAGGTGGCATTTGAAAAGGTACTTAAAATATTAGGCCTAGCTCAAACCCAGTAGCTTAGCAAGAAGTGACTGATTATTGATAGATAAATACAGCCTATGTACTTGCGAATGTCATCATTTAATTCTTCATTTATTCATTAATTCAGTCCATTAGTTATTAAATCTGTATTTAATGAGCATATATTACATATTAGGAAAATTTTTATATGCTATAGTCATAGTACTGAACAAGACAGGTAAGGGTCATAATCCCAGGTAAATTATATTCTGGAGTTAAGGGAGACAATACAAAAGCCGATAAGAAACATGTATAGAGATAAATACAAAGATAATTTTAGACTGAGATAAATTCAGTGGAGGATCTCATTAAGATTATATTGGAGTATTTTAGCAATGCATAGAGAGCTGTTTTCACTGGAGAGCTTAAGAACAGTTTATTTGAGAAAGTGACCCTAGTCACTGATGCTTTTTCTTACAGAGTATGAGATGGAGCCAGTTAGCTAAAGGTGGTGTGAGGAGATAGGGGGAAATGTTCAGGACAAAGGGGACATCAAATTCAGTGGGTCCCAGGTGCACTAACATTGCAAGAACTTGATGCAGAAAGGGGTGGGGGAACAAGCTGATCTTACAGATACAGGAAGGAGCTAGGATAGAATGCAGTGCAGACTACAACAGGGGGTGTTAGTTTCATTCTACTTTCAATGTGGTGCAGGTATGGGAAGGACTACCTTATTTATATTTTATAAAGGTAACTCTGGCTGTTCCAAGGAGAATGCATTCAGATGGGGAGTAAAAGGGCAAGCAGGACATCTAATTTGGAGGCACTTAGTGCTTTAAAAGAAAAAAAAAAGATGGTGGCTTCTTTTAGAGTGGTGGCAGTGGAAATAAAAGCATAAAAACTGAAAATATAACTTGCTGGTAGATCAGAAAGACTATCCGGATGGGTTAGGGGAGAGGGTGTGGGAGAGAGTAGATGAAGAAAAGAATCAAATAATATACATATATTTTTGTTTGAAGAACTAGGTAAAAGGTGATATAGTTCTGAGGCGAGGAAGGCCGGGTGAGCAGCCCTTGCATGTTCCTGGATTTCAGTATATTATGGAATTTATCACTTAGCTGTTTATAGTGGAGACCCCATTATTACACACAACAACCTTTTTTATATCACAGCTCATAGTCAAGGGTACCTTCTAATGCCAAGCACTGAGATAGGTGCATCACTTATATTTTCTCATTTAGTCTTTATAATAAAAACCATGAAAGCAATGTTTTAATCCCTGATGTACAGATAAGGAGACTGATATATGGTGAAGCTCTGCAACTTGCTTTTTTTGATTCAAGGTATCAGGAATTGGATCTTAACTCAAGCCTGGATCTAGTTCCAGACATGGGCTTGGGCTTGTTTAGAAAAATGTGATGTGGGTAACACTCCTCTTTCAATTTTTTCACTGAGAGAACCGACTCTTTGTCCAGCACTTTGTAGTTTGAGTATATCATAATATTTTTTCATTCCATAGAGTTCTCACAATCTTTGACATATATATTAAATTTTAAAGAAGAGGGAATGGATACCAAAAAATTTAATGTAATTAACCAAAGTCACACTATGAAAAAAGAGAATCAGTATTTACACAAAGTCCACTAGATGTGATAGTCTATGCTCATTCCTCAGTATAAGGTATTAGGTTAAAATCTTGGCCAAGCAAGGCCTTACTCCAATTGGAAAGTGACAACCCAGAAGGAAAATATAGTCAACTATGCATTATTTGCCTGAAGAAATGGAGATAACATGGTGGTAAAAGCAAAGGAATCTATGAAATAAAAAAATTTATTTTAACAAGACAGCTATATTTTAAAATATCTTTGTACTATTTAAACAATGGGAAAAAATCAAAGCTCTTTGAGAGTTTGTAAAGACTACAAATGCTATAATATATGTGCATTTTTGCTTGATTTTTAAGCAAATATTTTTCCGTGCATTTGTCAACAATAGGTAGTTAAAAGAGAATTTGATGAAAGAGCACACTTAGAAAGATAAAACACTGTCATGCCTGTGTTTGTCCTTCATGTATTCCTATACAAGATAAATTATTAATAATAAAATAGCATATCTTTTTAAAATGTTGCTGTATGATTAGTTTTCTGTGAATGTTTATATGCTTTTGCAATTGTGTTTTATGTAGAACAGAGAAAAAACTAACAAAGTTAATGTTTTTAGGAAGACTCCAAAATATTTGGGTTTGGATTAAAGTGTCATAGATATTTTTCTGTAGAAGAATCTGAAGAGAAAGGCACCTAAGCTACAGGTGGTGCTTTAGCAATTTGTTTTCCACTGGGGAAAAAACAAACAGAAAAGACAAAGCATCAAGTACACCTGATCCTCTAATTTGAAAATAATGCTATATTTTGTAAACATCAGAAAAACAGGGCTTTATATAGACTGTCAGTAAGAACAGGAGAAATGCTATAGGTATTTTTTAGCATATAATTCTACAAATTAGAAAAGTGTGTTTCTTTATCTTGTTTAATTTAGAATTGCCATTTTTATCCCATAAATCATTTTCTCTTAACAAAAATATTTAAAAACTGCATATATAGGGTTTCCTCTATATAAAATGTAGTTTAATCACACATAGTATTTCTTTATGATCATGTCCTCATCTTCGTTGTATCTGATCTGTTTACATTAACATCTGTATTATCTGACAGGAAGAGGAAGTGCAAACATATACCAGTAGATCAGCCAGGGCTAACCTGGGAATGCAAAGGGAGTCAGTCTTAAAGTCTCAGAAATTTAGAACTGGGAGTTACTGTGGAGATCTGGCCCATATTCATCCTTTCTATATGAAGAAACAGAATCAGAGAGGACAATCTACCTAAGCCATGTGCCACAATGTGGCACAGTGGTGTATGCTGACCACGGACCAATATCACCAAGCAAAATCTGAATAGAGATTTAGATAGAAGCATAAAGGAGAGAAACCAATTACCAGAACACATTTCCCCTGCTTCCTCAGCCATTCTCTAATAGTTGAAGAGCAGCTCAGACATTTAGCACCTTCAGATTCTAGTAACTAACATTTAGCAAAGCAATTTTCCACTGTTTTAAATTATTTCCCAAATTTTTGCACAAAAGGTAAAAAAATGAACAAAAATTTATTTTAAATAGAACTAATGGCCTGCTTTCACTTAACTAAATGTCCTGCTGTTGTAGTAATTTTACTGTTAAGAAAAATGTTGTCCACGATAATATAAAAAGAGATTTTAAAAGAGATGTTTGCTATTTAAAGACAAAATAAGACCCAAACAATCTTCTTGTGGAACTGCATGGAGGGTACCTATTGTACTGAAAGAATTCAATCCTCAGAGAAATAGGAACCTTGACCAGCAAAATAATCCTTACATTTGAAATTCTAAATATTGTCAGTTTGTCACATTCTCTTTTCGTTATGTAAATACAGCTTGCATTTAATTTTCACACAACTTGTTTTAATCAATTCAACTGAACAGGATGAAGGTCACAGATCATGGAGTATCTAACCCAAGCAACTTAACGAGGAAGCATTCACTAAGTCATGGACGAATGATTTTGAGTAACAGAAGTTTCAATTTCCTATTGGAACTAATGAATGAAAGACAAAATATTTTAAAACAAAGATGATGCGTTTTTACCACAAGAAAGCCCAATTCCCTCAAATACACGGAGGAAAAAAAGGATCAAATTCTAACATAATAAGGCAAATATTGTGCCTATGAGATTTTGAAAATAAGCACAATATTGGGTTTCAATTGATCCTCTACAGCTTCTCTTTGATATTTATGAACTCAACAAGAATTTTATGTGCCTATTCTTTTTTTTTTTTTAAGATTTTATTTATTTATTTGACAGATATAGAGACAGCCAGCGAGAGAGGGAACACAAGCAGGGGGAGTGGGAGAGGAAGAAACAGGCTCACAGTGGAGGAGCCTGATGTGGGGCTCGATCCCATAACACCGGGATCACGCCCTGAGCTGAAGGCAGAGGCTTTAACCGCTGTGCCACCCAGGCGCCCCTATGTGCCTATTCTTGATGCCATGCGTAGCTTCCACTGTGGTTTTTCAACTATTTCCACTTCCCTTAAACTATAAATTATACAATGACACTACCATTCTTTGTGATAAATTTATACTGATTAATTACTGAAAGCAAGATTATCAAATGAAGAATCCTTCAATTGTATTGGTAAGGAAATTTTGGTAAAAAAAAACAGCAGCAAGATATTGAGTGCTGGATAATTTCAGGAAAAGTGAAACTTTTCTTAGTTCTCAGACAGGATCTTGGGGGGAGGAATAAGAAGCTAAGAGCAAATTCGGAATTGGGAGAATACACTCTCAGGATGAGAAAGAATCAGGAAACAGATGGTTATGTCAGAAAACATCTAAGTAAGGCTCATAGCATCCAAAGCACAAACAAATGAGTTATCAGAACATTAAAGACCAAGACAGTAGAGAAAACCAGGTGAGTTCAGTGACAAATCAAACCATTCTTCAGTAAATAGTGGAACAGGTTTGTAAGAAGGTGTTAGGGACTGATGGTTTTATTTTATCCATACTTTAAGACGCAAATTACCTTCCAGGAGTTGTCTAGATAGGCATTACTTTAAGCCTCAAGGTTTCTAAATCTTCTTTACTTTTTTTTCTTTTCTCATTTTGAGATACACATATATCTATAATAGAACTTCCAAATTTGCAGAAGCTTAAAGAAGCTAAGAAGAAAACAAATCAACAAATCAAAATAACAATAAAATTAAATCAATAAACACAAATAATCATGCTTGATAACATTTAGAGGCTACTCCTGATTAAAAAAAAAAAAAAGATCAAAGTACAGCAGTAGTAAGAGAAAGATAAACAAGTATTATAAATAATAATTGTAAAAGCTTAGTGTTTGGGTGAAAAGATAAGAGAAAACCTCAAAACAGTAATAAGTTTATGAATATGAAAGATTTTATGATGAACATATTAAATTGATTTTTGGATTTATTGGATTATAAATGGTATATGAATGTTTTTTTAATTTCTAGCTTTTGAAAACAAATTAAGCTTTTATTTGGAACGAAGTAGAAGATATTTTTTTGAAAATAAATAAGAGAGGAATGCTTTTTCTTCTGATTTTTAATAGTCATAGCCAATAGCATAGATTTATATTAAAATCAAAATTCAATAAAATGTGTGCTCCTACCAAAAACTTGAATTCTCCCCCTCTGTAGAGACACATCAAAAACATGGAAGACGGTAGAGTAGGAGGATTCTAAACTCACCTTGTCCCATGGATACAACTAGATAACACCAACATTAGTGTATAACCCAGAAAATGACCCAAAGACTGGAAGAACAGGCTGTCTACAACTAAAAGTGGAGAAGAGTAGGAGAGCCAAAGGCAAGGTTGGGAGCCAAATGACCTGTGAGGTTTTATACAGGAGGGAGGAACACCTCAGTCATGAAGAAGGGTGAGGGGCAGCCCCACAGCACACACAACAGGCAAAGGGGACCCACAGAGGGAAAACAAATCCCCATCACATTTGGCTTTGAAAACAGAGGAGCTTAACTTCATGAATTCTTACAATCAGTGGGCTTAATACCTGGAACTTTAAACATCATTGGGCTCAGCTTTGGGAGAGCCAGAGGGCCATAAATAACTGAGTCCCTGCCCTCAAAGAGACAAAATGACAAACAGCCCCTCTGAGCTACAACATGGAAGCAGCAGTTTAAAAAGATGCCTGTGGTATGGGAATGAAATTTATTTACCCATCTCAGAACATGTTCTGGAAAGACATGTCTTTGAGAAGTCTTTGAGACTTCTCTAAGAACAAAAGAACTGGTAGGAACCATTTCCCTCACCTGTCCCCTAGCCTACATACACAGACACCTTTAAGAACCAGCTTGATGCTAACTATCTCCATCTAGCTTGCTAACAGCACATCCTGCCCCCAACACTTCTGTAGACCCACCCCGTCCAATCGACCCTCAGCAGTTCTCCAAAGCAGCAACAGATCTCCTCCTACAGTAGACCAGCTCAAGTAAACCTTGCTAACACCACATGCCTGGCCACTGAGTTCTGTGATGGACTGCCCCTTCTAACACACCTTTTGCTGGAATCTATCCAAAGTGGTGCCACAAGTGTAATAGTGTGCAACAGCCCCGACAGGGGCCAGCACCACTGGAAAGTGACTTCTGACCTAGGGAAAGGGAAATATAACCACACCAATTTGACTGTGGCCCTAGAAGTGGGCTGGAGGCATATATTTCTTTGACTGAAGTCCCTGCCCACCAACAAATCTTCTCAGGGGACAATACAGGGACAATATCCTGCAGTTTGGTGTAACCATAGCTCTGGCAAATGCCTTGTCTGACCCACTCAAGCACTAGGCAGCCCCAGACTGGCCCATTAACAACACAGGGACCAAAGCCTGCCCACAACAGGTGAAGAGAGCCATTGAAGATGCCTGGACTGAAGGGAAATACAACTCAGCCACAACAGCAGGGTGGATACAACAAACACACAGGAGACACCCCTGAAGTGCTAGTTCCTAGGGAATAGGAGATACTGTACTGCAGAGGACTATAAGAACTCTTCTTCATAAGACTGCTACTTTCAAGAGAAAGAAACATAGCTGACTTTCCTAACACATAGACACACAGAGAGACAAAATAAGGAGACTGAATAATACGTCCCAAATGAAAGAACAGGACAAAAACACAGCAAGAGAGCAAAATGAAATAGAGAAAGTAATATGTCTGATAGGAAATTCAAATGGTCATAAAGATGCTCAGTGGACTTGAGAAAAGAGTAAAGCACCTTGGTGAGAAGCCTTAACAAGGAGATAGAAAACACAAAAAAGAACCAATTAGAGACAACTCAATGACTAAAAATACACTAGAGGGAATATGTAGTAGACTAGAGGAAGCAGAAAAATGTATCAATATCTTGGGGGACAGTGTAATGGAAAGCAATCAAGCTGAAGTAATAAAAATGAGAATAGATTAAGGGAACTCAACACAATCAAGCATAATAACATTAACATTATAGGGACCCAAGAAGGAGAAGGAAAAGAGGGCAGAAAATGTATTTGAAGAAATAATAGCTGAAAAATTCCTAAATCTGGGGAAGGAAACAGAATTCCAGATCCAGGAAGGACAGAGAGCACCCAGCAAAATCAACGAGTACACCCAAAACAGATAGTAATTCAGACAGCAAAAAAGTAATGATAAACGGAGAATTTCAAAAGCAGTAGGAAAAAAGAAACAAGTCACATATAAAGGAAAATTCACAAGGCAATCAGTGGATTTTTCAGCAGAAACTTAGCAGGCCAGAAGGAGTGGCACGATATATTCAAAGTGGTGAAAGTATAAAACTTGAAATCAAGAATACTCTATCCACTAAGACTATCATTCAGAACAGAAGGAGAGATAGTGTTTCCCAGACAAACAAAAGGTAAAGAAATTCAACATCACTAAGCTAGCTTTACAAGAAATGTTAAAGGGACTCTGAGTGGAAAGAAAAGACCCTAAGGAGGAGTAAGAAAATTAGGAAGACAAAAGCAGTCAAATTAAGAATATCTATAAAAATCTGTCAAGGGATTCACAAAATAAATGAAGTAATATGACACCACATACCTATAACAGCGGGAGGAGAGGAGTAAAAATTTAGTGCATTTAGAATGGGCTCAAAGTTAAGTAACCATTAAATTAATATAGACTTCTATATTCATAAAAGGTTATAGATAAAACTAACCACAAATTAAAAATCAGAAATAGATATACAAAGAATAACAGGAAAGTAATCTACTAAAGAAGGCTAGCAAACCATGAGAGAAGAGAGCAAGAAAGGGACAGAGAAGAACTACAAAAACAATAAAACAATTGATGAAATGGCAATAAGTACGTACCTATCAATAATTACTTTGAATGTAAATTGACTAAATGCTCTAATCAAAAGACATAAGGTGATGGAATGGATAAAATAGCAGGACCCATCTATATGCTGTCTACAAGACAGACTCATTTCAGAGGCACATGCAGATAGAAAGTGAAGGAATGGAAAAGTATTTATCATGGAAATGGAAATAAAAAGAAATCTGGGGTAGTAATACTCTTATTGGACAAAATGCTTTAAAACAAAGAGAATAGGGGCGCCTGGGTGGCACAGCGGTTAAGCGTCTGCCTTCGGCTCAGGGCGTGATCCCAGCGGTATGGGATCGAGCCCCACATCAGGCTCTTCCACTCTGAGCCTTCTTCTTCCTCTCCCACTCCCCCTGCTTGTGTTCCCTCTCTCGCTGGCTGTCTCTATCTCTGTCAAATAAATAAATAAAATCTTTAAAAAAATAAAATAAAAAAAATAAATAAAACAAAGAGAATAACAAGAGATACAGAAGGCTACTAGATAATCATAGAACAATTCAAAAAGAACATATAACAATTATAAATATTTATACGCCTAACATGGGAACACCTAAATACTTGAAGCAGCTATTAACAAACATAAAAGAAGTAATCAATAGTAATACAATAATAATAAGGGACTTTAACACCCTACTTATATCAATGGATAGATCATCCAAACAGAAAATCAACAAGGAAACAGTGGCTTTGAATGGCTCATTGGACCAGATGGATCTAACAGATACATTTTAACCTAAAATGGTGGAATACACATTCTTTTCAAGTGCCCATGGAACATTCTCCAAAATAGATCACATCACAGGTTAGGCCACAAAATAAGTTTCAACAAATTCAAAAAGATTGAAGTCATAGTATGCATCCTCTGTGGCCACACTGTGAAACTAGAAATCAACCAGAAAAAAAAATCTGGAAAGAGCATAAATACATGGAAATTAAATAAGATGCTACTAAACAATGAATGGATCAACCAAGAAATCAAAAATTATATAGAAACAAAGGAAAATGAAAACACAATGATCCAAAATCTTCGGGATGCAACAAATGCTTTTTTAACAGGAAAGTATAGCAATACAAGTCAACCTCAAGAAGCAAGAAAAATCTCAAACAATCTAAGCTTACCTCTAAAGGAACTAGAAAAAGAACAAAACCCAAAATCAGTAGAAGGAAGGAAATAATAAAGATTAAAGCAGAAACAAACAAACAAACACAGCAAAATAGATCAATGAAACCAGGAGCTGATTCTTTGAAAAGATTGACAAAATTTATAAACCTTTAGCCAGACTCATCCAAAAAGAAGGAGAAGGAGAAGGAGGGGAGGAGGAGGAGGAGAGAGGGAGAGGAGGGGGACGAGAGGGAGGGGAGGAGGAGAAGAAAAAGGACTCAAATAAGCAAAATCAGAAATAAAAGAGGATAAATAACAACTGACATCATAGAAATAATGGATTCTAAGAGAATGTTATGAACAATTATATGCCAACAAATTGGACAACCTGGAAGGAATGATAAATTCCTAGAAACATAACCTCCCAAAACTGAATCAGAAAGAAATAGAAAATTTGAAGCGATCAATTACTAGTTATGAAATTGAATCAGTAATATTAAATATCCCAACAAATAAAGGTTTAGGACCAGACAGCTTCATAGGTGAATTCTACCAAACATTTAAATAAGAGTTAATTCCTATGCTTCTCAATCTATTACAAAAAATATAAAGAAAGGTTCCAAATTCATTCTATGAGGCCAGCATGAACCTGATACTGAAACCAGATAAGGACACTACAAAAAAAGAGATTAGGCCAATATCTGATGAACATAAATGCAAAATCCTCAAGAAAATATTTGCAAACTGATCCAACAAAACTTTAAAAAAATCCTTCACCATGACCAAGTGGGATTTATCTCAGGGATGAAAGCGTGGTCCGATATCCACAAATCAATCAATGGGATACATCACATCAACAATGGAAAGGATAAAAACCATATGATCATTTCAATAAGTGCAGAAAGAGCATTTGACAAAGTATGACATCCATTCATGATAAAAAACCCTCAAATAGTAGGGGTAATGAACCATGAGAGACTATGGACTCTGGGAAACAAACTGAGGGCTTTGAGGGTGGGGGTGGGGGAATGGGATAGGCCAGTGATGGGTATTAAGGAGGGCACGTATTGCATGGTGCACTGGGTGTTATACGCAAGTAATGAATCATGGAACTTTACAAAAAGAAAAATGGGGATGTACTGTATGGTGACTAACATAATAAAAAAATATTATTAAAAACCCTCAACAAAGTAGGTTTAGAGGGAACATACCTCAACATAATAAATTCTATATATGAAAAACCCATAGCTGACATCATATTGAATGATGAAAAACTGAGAACTTTTCTCCTAAGTTCAGAAACAACACAAGGATGCCCACTCTCACTCACCACTTTTATTTAACATAGTAGAGACATGAAAAAGAAAGTAAAATTTTCATTATATCAAATGACATGATACTATATATAGAGAAAACCCTAGAGACTCCACCAAAACCTCAAAGTGATAAATGAATTCAATAGGTCATAAGATACAAAATCGGTATAGAGAAATATATTGCATTTCTATATACTGAAGTAGCAGAAAGAGAAATTAAGAAAATAATTTCATTTACAATTACAATAAAAATAATAAAACACATAGAAATAAACTTAACAAAGGAGGTGAAAGACGTGTGCTCTGAAAACTATAAAACATTGATGAAAGAAATTGATGAAGACACAAATTTTAAAATGTTCCATGCTCACGGATTGGGAGAATAAATACTGTTAAAATGTCAATATATCTAAAGCAATCTACAGATTTAATGCAATCCTTATCAAAATACCAACAGTAGTTTATATAGAAGTAGGACAAATAACCCTAAAATTTGAATAGAACCACAAAAGATCTTGAATAGCCAAAGAAATCTTGAAAAAAAAAAAAAGGAACAAAACTGGAGGTATCACAATCTTAGATTTCAAGATATGCTACAAAGCTGTAGTCATCAAAACAGTGTATACTGGCACAATAGTAGACACATAGATCAATAGAACAGAATAGAGACCCCAGAAATAAACCCATGATTATATGGTTAGTAAATCTATGACAAAGGAGTCAAGAATATTGGCACTCTTCAACAAATGGTGTTGGGAAAATGGGACAGCTACAAGCAAAAGAATGAAACAGGACTACTTTCTTACACCATATACACACGCAAAAAAAGAAAAAAAAAAACACTAAAAATGGATTAAAGATCTAAGTGTGAGACCTGAAATCATAACATTTTTCTAAAGGTTTGTTTATTTATTTATTTATTTATTTATTTATTTATTTATTTATTTAAGAAAAAGAGAGAGCAAGCCAGAGGTGGGGAGGGAAAGGAAGAGGGAGAGAGAGTCCCAAATAGACTCTGTGCTGAGCATGGAGACCAATGCAGGGCTTGACTGGATGACCCTGAGATCATGGCCTGAGCCAAAGCCAATAGTCAGACACTTAACTGACTGAGCCACTCAAGTGCCTCTGAAACCATAACATTTCTAGAAGAAAGCGTAGGCAATAATTTCTCTGACATTGGTGATAGCCACTTTTTTTCTTGATAGGTCTCCTAAGGCAAAGGAAACAAAAGCAAAACAAACTATTGGAACTATACCAAACTAAAAAGTTTTTGCACAGCAAAGGAAATAATGAATAAAACAAAAAGACAACCTACTAAATGAGAGAAGATATTTGTAAAAGATCTAATAACAGGTTAATATCCAAAATATAGAAAGAACATATACAACTCAAAACTAACCCCCCCAGACAATCCAATGAAAAAATGGGCAGAAGACATGAAGAGACAGCATATACATGAAAAGATGCTCAAGGGGCGCCTGGGTGGCACAGCAGTTAAGCGTCTGCCTTCAGCTCAGGGCGTGGTCCCGGCGTTCTGGGATCGAGCCCCACATCGGGCTCCTCCGCTATGAGCCTGCTTCTTCCTCTCCCACTCCCCCTGCTTGTGTTCCCTCTCTCGCTGGCTGTCTCTATCTCTGTCAAATAAATAAATAAAATCTTTAAAAAAAAGAAAAGAAAAGAAAAGATGCTCAACACCATTAATCATCAGGAAATTGCAAATCAAAACCACAATGAGATACCACCTAATGCCAGTAGAAATAGCTAAGATCAAAAATACAAGAGACAACAAACATTGGCAAGGATGTGGAGAAAAAGGAACCCTTGTGCACTGTTGGGAAGGCAAGCTGGTCACTGTGAAAAACAGTATGGAGGTTCCTCAAACACTTAAAAGTAAAATTACCATATGATCCGGTAATTCTACTGTTGGGTATTTACCCAAAGAATAAGAAAACACTGATTTGAGATGATATATGAACCCCATGTTTATTTTAGCATTATTTATGATAGCCAAATTAAAGAAGGAGTCCAAGTGTCCATTGATAAATGAATGGATAGAGAAGATGCAGTGTGTGTGTATGTATGTATATTTATACATAGACACACAATGGAATATTACACAGCCATCAAAAAAGAGTGAGACCATATTGCCATTTGCAATAACATGGATGGATCTATAGAGTACAATGCTAAATGAAGTAAGACAGAGAAAGACATGCCATAAGATTTCATTCACATGTGGAATTTAAGAAATGAATGAGAAAAAAAAGAGAAAAAAAACATCTTAAATATAGAGAACAAACTGCTGATTACCAGAAGGGAAGTAGGTGGGGGGATAGGTGAAAGAGGTGAAGGGGTTAAGCATACATTTATTGTGAGGAGCACTGAGTAATGTATAAAATTCAGGTGTAGTATATTGTACATCTGTAACTAATATAACACTGTATGTTATTTATACTGGAAATAAGAACAGATTTTTATTGTGTTTTTATCCTGCCTCTATCCCCTGCTATACATTGTCACAGAATCTTCCCATACCTACTTCCTCTGCTAATTACTACATTGCCTTTTCCAAGATAACTCTTCAAATTCAAGAAACCTTTTTTGATATGAATATAATTATAAATCACATTATCAACATTCATTTATATAAATATTTTTTTGTCTAATACTATTCTACAGCATGCTTTCTTTACTTATCTTGAGACTTTTATTTTTTTCTAATTTTCATAAGGTTAAAATATCCCTCTGGAATTGTCTTTAGATAAGTTCTGATACTTTTTCCTTTCTAAATAATTTGTTCTATTTGTCTGGAAGCTTGTAAATTTTACTCTTAATTTAAATCATTTTCCTACGCTGTGTCAAGGTGATTTTATTTTTCCCTTAATCCCACTAGGATCTCAATGGCATCTTTGAATCTGAATACTCAAACCTTTAAGGGATGTTTTCTTCTATTATTCTTTAGTTCTTAATCTCTCCCATCTGTTATTTTCTTTTTTCTGAAATGGCCTATAATTTGCATGGGATTTGCATACCGTTTACGTATTCATCACCATGCTTCTTCGGTGTTTCTTTTCTCTATTTCATGTTATATATTTTTCTCTATTTCAAAATTAATTTTACAAAACAACCATTGTATTTTTCAGTTCTACTAAATTCTTACATTTTAGAAATCTTGATCTTTAGTTCTAGAAATTTTATTTTGAACTCTGCATGGCATCACATTGAGTAATTTTCTCCTTGGTTTTTAGTGTTTTCTTTTTCCTCTTCTATTTTATGCACTCTGTGGGGTCAATGTGTTCTAATTATTCTGATTTCTTTCCCTCAAATTACTGAGCTCTCTTTCTCTCTTTTCATCTCTCTTGTTGTGAAAGTGGATTACCAGCTCCCAGGTTGGTCAAGTGGTTGGAGTTTCTCCTCTAGTCATCACTAGAAGGCTAAAGACTACATGGTGGTCTTTGTTTCAATGTGCGTTTATAGACTATGTGAACAATCTGAACCCATTTCTGGAGTTATCTGAAGGAGGCTACCCTGTTCTCAGTTCTCTCCAAGTACAGGTGAGAGAGAGGTAGTACCTGCATAATATCACAAATTGGGAACAAGGATCACCATCAGCTAAGCCCCATTTAAATAACTGGTACCTACAAAATTGGTGCGCTAGTGCAGGAAGGCAGTTGGAAGCTTCAGTTCTACTCCGTATCTTGAGAAAGTACACTTGGACTTGACACTTTTTTCAGCCTTCACAAGTCTTTAAATTTGTAGTCCTTGCTCTGGTCTCCATAGCCCCTAGCACTCAGTTTTCCTCCCCAGGAAACCAATGAGACCCTGAACCAAATCTCTCCTCTGGAGACTTCTTAATCTCAGATATACGGGATTATCTTTCCTAAGGCTCCACTGATAGCCTTGTTTCGGTTGTTGCGCACTCTAGCAGGACGTTCATAGAAAGGATCACAAACATGATTGTTAGGCTGCTACATTTTCAGAATTTAAAATATCTTGCTGGATTACATTGCATTATCTCTGTTCATAATATTTATTCCTTAAGCCCCTTTCAGTTGAGCTTTTGGCCACATTCTATACTGAAATTAATCAAAAGTGAACGTATATCAATGGTATTTGACCTTTTAGGAATTTTCCTCCTTCTGGCTTTCATGACACTATACCAAAGTATTTTTGATATTTCCATGGCTCAAATCATAATATTTTGAAGGCCCAAACATTTCAGTGTTGCCTTTGTTACCTCCCCTGAGACAAAAAAAACTAAATGTGTGGTATTCTTGCGTGTTCTACCCTCTGTCATCAACTTCCTTTAACCCTGTCCATAATTGTTATCATACTTATGTTTCCATATATATTAGGAGAAAAGAAAACAGTAAGGAATTGAATGACTTAAAAATATATATGGAAACTTCTGGGTTCAGGCCCAGTATATTAGGACCTTGGAAGTCATTACTCATAATAATCAAAAGAAAAAAACAATGTTGGGCCACCTGGGTGGCTCAGTTGGTTAAGCATCTGTCTTTGGCTCAGGTCATGATCTCAGGGTCCTGGGATGAAGTCCTGCATCAGGCTCCCTGCTCAGTGGGGAGTCTCCTTCTCCCTCTCTCCACTCGTCCTCTCCCTGTCTCTCTCAAAAAACAAAATCTTAAAAAAAAAAATGCTGAACAAACTGAAAATCAACAACTCTTCTTAGATCCATCCAAGAACTGATGTCATAGCAAACTGTTGTCCCTCAAATTGGAGAGAAAGATAGACAGAAAGATACAGATATGCACAAGTTATTGGAACAGAAGCTCAGAAGCAAAATCTCCCTGAGAACTATTTATTACTGGGTTAGGAAACCTAACTTTATTTGATAAAATGATGGAGGCTCAGTGGAGACAAGAATGAGAGTTAAGAACTACATGGGATCTTAGTCTTTGGGGACAATCACACTTCTGTAATTTTACCTCCACAAGCCCTATCAGTTTTCACAATGAAGATTATAGAAAAAAATATCCTTATTCTTCTGGCAGAGGGAGGGGGAAAGCAGCCAGTGTGAAATAAAACCAGATTATTCTGGGTTTTTTTGTTTTGTTTTGTTTTTTAAACAATGTCTTCATTCAAACTATTCCCAACTCCAGCCAAATTTTGTGGTTATCAATAAACTTATTACTAGATTTGTATGGAAAAGCAAAAGAGCCAGAATAGTCAAAATTGTATTGAAAGAGAAAAACAAAGTTGGAGGACTGAGACTACCTAAATTCAAAATTTATTATAAAACTTTAGTTATTAAGACAGTGTGGTATTGCAAAAGAATAGACAAACAGATTAGTGGAACAGAACGGAGAGCCCCAAAATAGAGTCACACAAATAAATTAACTGAACTTTGAAAAAGCAGGAAAGGCAATACAATGGAGAAAAGATAGTTTTTTCAACAAATGCTGCTGGAACAATTGGACATCCACATTAAAAAAAAAAAAGAATCTAAACAGAGATTTTATACTTTTCATAAAAACTCAAAATGGATCATACATCTAAATGTAGAATGTGAAACTATTAAATTCCTAAAAAGTAACATAGGAGAAAATCTAGGTGAATTTAGGTTTGGTGAACTTTTTAGACACAACACCAAAGGCACAATCCATGAAAGAATAAAGTGGACATCATCACAATTGAAAAGTTCTGTTCTGTGGAAGACACTATTCAGAGAATGGAATGACAAGCCGTAGACTGGAAGAAAATAATTGCAAAACACATATCTGTTAAAAGATCAACACCTAAAAAATATATAAAACTCTTAAAATGCAACAATAACAACTCAATTAAAAGATGGGCAAAAAACCTGACCAGATACATCTCCAAAGAAAATATAGAGATGGCAAATATACATATAAAAAAATACTCAACATCATTAGGGAATTGCAAGTTAAAGCAACAGTGAGATACCATTTCACATCTATTAAAATGGTTACAATCTGGAACACTGACAACACCAAATGCTGACTAGGATTTGGAACAACAGGGACTCTCATTCATTGCTTGTGGGAATGTAAAATGGTACAGCCACTTTGGAAAATAATTTGGCAATTTCTTACAAAGCTAAATAAATATACTCTTACCACATGACCCAACAATTCTGTTTTTTGTATATGCCCAAATGAGTTGAAAACTATGTTCACACAAAAATGTTCAGGTGAATGTTTATAGCAGTTTTATTCATAATTACCAAAGCTTGGAAGCAACCAAGATGTCCTCCAACAAATGGATAAACTGTGGTATGTTTATACAATGGACTATCATTCATCAATAAAATGAAATGACACCATTAAGCCATCAACAGACATGGAAGAAACGTAAATGGACATTGCTAAGTGAAAGAAGCCAATATGAAAAGGCTACTTACTGTTTGATTCAACTATATCATTTTGGGAAAGGTGAAACTATGAGTATAGTAGGGGCAGTGAAACTATTCTGTATGATACATATCATTATAAATTTGTTAAAACCCATAGAAAGTACAAAGAATGAACCCTAAAGTAACTATGGACTTTAGTTAATAATAATAATGTACTAATATTTCTTCACCAAGTATAACATATACTTCACCAAGTATAATTACCCCTCTAAAGCAAGATATTAAAAATAGAGGAGCCAATGGGTGAGCGTAGTGAGGGGGTATGGGGGATCTTTTTGTTTCAGCACATAATGTAGCATTCCTACCAGAAGTACTCAGAAATCATGTAATATATTCTCATCATCCGTTCTATGAATAAGGAAGAAAAACAAAGTGGCTATAAATAGCTTATATTTTTATTTCTGTGTCCTGGGACATACTTGGTGAAAAATATTTCTAGCATACTTAATATGTAGACTTTAGCTAAGCTATACATGGAATGGAAATCATTTTGAGTTTCAAGACTGGTTTGTTTTGAGATGGCCAACTATTTTAACAATTTTAAACCAATTTAATAATTCAGTATTTTTGCATACATATTTATTAATACATATTATAGTGCTATACTCTATAATAAATTGATTTGTGAAAAAGTATTGAGGGATGAATCAGAAGACCTGGGTTCCAAGCCTATCTTTCATGCTTTACTTTTATGACAAGAGCAATTCAGGCAACATCTGAAATGGTTATCAGTTAACATCAACAAACAGATAGTCGTCCATGAGTTAATTGCTAAAATCCTAAGTGATGGGTATATAAAAATAAAAAGCCTTGGTCATTTCAAGAGACCATTGAAAAACTTATGGTCTAAAGCAGTGCTGTCCATTAGAAAAATAAGACGAACTGAATATGTAATTAAAAATTTTCTAATAGCTACCTAAAAATGATAAAGAAACAGGTAAAATTAATTTTAAGGGTAAATTTAATTTAACCCAACATATCCAAATATCGTTACAACATAATAATGATATATTTTACTTTTTTTCTTTTTTTTCACTAAACCTTTGAAATTTGGGTGTTTTATACTCACAATCTCAGTTTGTACTAGTTATAGTCCAAGTACTCAATAGACACATATAGCTGGTGGCTACCACACTGAAAAAATAAAGATCTAGGGTACAATAGATACGGGAAAAACATGAAAATTTGGGTGGTGTGTGCACAGAATGGCAGAACACATTCTTACATCATCTTAGGGAATTTAGAGAAAGTTGCAAAGAAGATCACAACTGAGTGAAACTTTTAAAGCCTGTGTAGAGACATGGCAGATATTCAAAGTAAGAGCAGCCAGTGGGGATACTCACTCCAAGTGAAGGAAAGAAAGTGACAGAAGGCATCTAGGCTCTGCAGGGAATGTTACTGTGCAGGTGACTTGCCTGTGGAATGGGCAGAGAAAGCGGGAGCAAGCAAAGCACCAAATTGGGATGAATATTGAATTCTGGGATAGTGTTACAGAAATAGTTTTTATGAGAGGCCTAGTAAACTGACTCTTTGCCCTAGTTCTACTCTTAACTAAATATGTGACCTAAGTCACTTAAACTTACTATCTCCAGTTCTTAGTTTCTACCATTGTAAAATAAAGGAATTGAACTAGATAATCTTTTTTTCCAATTAAAACCGCAATGTGCAAAAATCGGAAAGCATGAATTGAAATGGTTTAAGATTTAAATAAATATATGCAGAAATGTCAAAATTGGTATTTAGAAGGTAGAACAGTATAATTATGTAACCTGGCTATTTAAGCTTATTCTGGGAAAACGTTAAAGTAGAGATTGAATTTTAAAATATTAACAGCCAATGCTGTATTCTATAGGTGTCAACATTTAATTTTTTACTCCCCACTTTTCTGGAAGAGGAAACTATTATAATTTAGTCAATGATGAGATTTTTCTCTTGTTTTTCATGCTGAATGGATTCTGAATTTTTAAACCCACAAAATCTTGAATATTTTGCTTAAGTACATTCTTTAGAAATAAACTTGGAAACAATATATTGGTAACTCATAGTGAATCAAGGAAAAACTCACATATAATGTTTGTGTCTGTACATTCAAGATCAGTTAGATCAATAAAACAAGAGAAATTTAGACGAAATTACCAAGTTAGGATCTAAGCAAATTAAAGCCACCTGTGGGCTGACACGTTTCATCAAGAAAGACATGCCTTTCAATCTTTCTTAGAGCCACCTGGAAGAGGAAGAAACTGCCTCTGGCTTTACAATGATAACAAAAAAATCTATTTGTTTATACAAATAAATGTCTGCAGCAAATAGGGGACTAAGAAATAAGCTATGTATAAGGCAAGTAGTCCTAAAGAGTAACATACCAGAAATTATCTTGTCCTATGCTACTTTCTCAAGAAATTATAGTCCAAAGAGTTAGACTATGAAAAAAAAAAAAATACCAAGAGTCATAAAACAAAACAAAACAAAAAACCCAACAAAAGGTGAAAATGTAAAACACTGACGAAAGTATGCATATTTTTATCTGAAGTATGAAAATACACTGCATTAATGAGTTGGAGATAGGAAAATGCCTGTTAGAGAAGGTGGAGATACAGAGAAGAATAGTGGTTAAAAGACCTAAATATGATACGGTAATGGCAGATGAGGCAATTTTCAATGAGGCTGCTGTATAAAGACCATCTCCAATGAAGTCTTGAAAATGAATGGAGAGTCAGCAGAATCCATTAAGAGCATGTTTCTTTTCACAAGTGAGAAGGTGGGTAGCAGAATTCTGCACGGTAAATGAAGCCTGAAGAAGTGTCTACTGAATTGAGAATCCATAAAGAAGACAGTTGATAATAAAGAGATGAATTGCTTGGGATATCTGCCAAGATTGAGTGGGGCCACTTGTGACATCATTATGGAGGTTGCGAGGCAGAATAGGAATTCAAAGGTAGACACCCACACACCAACTGCTTGTAAAGGAGACTCTTAATTTCTGGGAGGTCTGTGATGAGGCGAAGGGAAAGGCACTGTGATCAATTGCAACATCTGGACTGAAAGGAGAAAGGGAGGAAGTAGAATTTTGTTTACATTAAGTGAGCATTCTTTGTACAGAGACCAACATCTGGCTTTGGTTACATTTATCTGAACGTAGTGAAAATGTTTGAATTAACCAAAAAAGATTAGACTAAATTTCATAACAGTGTTTACACAGCAGAATAAATGACAAAACAGATACATGGCAGAAGTGTCTGTTTACGCACACATTTCAAAGAGCATGGAAAAAGCACCCCAAGCTACATTATCTTAGTGTGGTTGACATAAAACAGGGTTCCACATAAACTCCTAAGATGGCCATTACAAATTGTGTTAAGCCAAGGTGGTTTAAACATAGATATCCCATGTCCTTTGTTTATCACTCTAATAAAAAGAGTTTGAATGCATTTCTACCATAATTAAGAGAAAACATAGGTTAGGAAGGATATTGATATTTTATTTTCCTACTATCAATAGCATTTCAAGTGACATTTTTATTCCTAGGAATTATAGCTCTCACAATAAGTCTCTGCCACCCCTTCTCTCCGTAAATAAATGCATTTGGGGCTTTGATTTGTTAGCATATTCATAGCAGAGTATTTATCTTTACAGAAGCAATCTCAATTTTCCTTGGCCATATTGATCGGGTCTTAGCAATCACACAGACCACTAATAAAATACATTCTTTATTGCTTTGCCTTGTTTTGGAATCTGACCTTCTGCTCCTGTCATTGCAACACCTGATTTGAACCAGGAAACAAGGGTAAGTGATATGTGCTGGAGAACTGTCTGTGATATGTATCAAGAGAGAAAGTGTGTTCGAGTACAAGAATAAACAGTTAAACTTTGGAAGGCTTTATCATTTATGACGAAATAGTCGAGAAGTCCTAGTTCTGAAAAGAAACAACTGGGATGAAGGGTGGCAAGACCAATATAAACGATCTCTTTCAATTACTTAAGCAGATCATCTGTTAATAGAAGGAGACGTGCAAGTGCATTGACTTCCGCTATGTTAAACAGGATCTAGTCAAGCAGAGCAAAAGTGGTTTCCCTTCAGCCCAGATCATGGGTCATGATTTCAGGACATCATGATGGGAAGAGCGACTGGATTAAATGCACCTACTATCAAACCTGAAATGAGAGAGCGAATGCAAATAAGAACATCACCTTTCCCGGTACTCTACAGATCATCCCAGCTCTCCTACAACTCTGCCTCTAACCTTCGGTGAAGCAGCTGAGATTCACGTCACAGAATAATGTGACTTTTGACAGAGACTAGAAGACCTGGCCTAGGGCAGCATTCAGGATGGTCTATTGATTTGGGATGGCGAAGCGTGCTACTAGCCAGTCACTCCGATAAATGCCCTGCCACCTGAAAATTTGAGAGGGGGGGACAGTTAATTGGATGCACCATTATTTGAAAAAGAAGTTCAATATGAAGTCATGAGTTACACTTTCAGGTTATATTAAGAGTAAATGACGAACAGTAAAAAAGCCTATAACAACTTCATTCTATCTAAAATCTAAATTTCTCTCGGATTGTCTATTTCATAATTAAGGTGGAGAGCTTTACTTTGATCATTTCTAAGATGCCTAGTTTGAAGCAATTTTCAATATTTGTTAACATTTAATGTGAGAATTTGAACAATGCATTTTTAATATACTCTCATAGCATACTCAATTATTAAAAATGAGATATGTTAAAATAAAGTTCAGTGAGAGATAATCTGTAAAGTGACCAGATACATTCTAGTCAATTCCTAGAATGGAGTTCCTTATATACTCGTCAATAGATTCTAGATTTGCAATTGCTAAACTAATGCCACTTATTTGCTTCAAAGATTTTTTTGGCAGGGGGAGGTCAAAACTTTGCTTAACACTGCTCGTCTGAAAGTGAATTGTGTGTTTCTAAGCATTTGGTTGTGGAAGAAGGATAAAGAATGGGGATGTGTTTGGGCAGTGTATGTTAGCCAGCACAGTAAACTCGCCGGAAGGTTATAATTCTAGGAAATAAATAGGCACTAACATAACTGTCATAAATAGTTGGAAATAAAAAGAAAATTGGACTCTTAATAGCAAAAGGAGGTGAGAGAGAGAAAGAGAACTCAGTATCTAAATGTCAACTTTAGGAAGATGATAAAACTGAAGAGATGGTGGTTGAATTTATTAAGTAGACCTTTGTAAAACTGTTCAAGGTTTGACTTCGAACTCACTCTACAGTCTTACATACGAAGCTTTTTTAATGTTGCATTTGTGAAGATGTGGTCTGACAGGGGTACATTCCAACACTATAGACCACTAACTATGCATTCTAAATGTTTAAGAGAGTATATTGCTCTAACTTGGTAAGGCCAGTGTTTTATTTTATGAAGAAATTTGTGGACCTGATTTCTTTCCTAAGAGGCTTTTGCTAAAACTTCCTGAAGTACAAATTAGGTAGTTTGAAAATAAATAAATAAATAAATAAATAAATAAATAAATAAACAAACAAACAAATAAATACAGACAGACTATAACTTACTTTTGAGGAAAAAGATCTGATTCTGAAGAAGCAATATTAATTTATTTCAGATCCTGCATAGTTTCAGAACTTAAACTTCTATGAAAGCAGTAATGGTCATTTAACTTATTTTTTCCATAATATGAAATTTTAGCATACAATAAGACAAAATAAATATTTGAAGTTTTTTTTAAACTTATTCTTTCTTGACTCCCAATTCCATTTATGAAATACAGGGAAATTATTAAATTAAGCCAGTCTTCTTGCTTAAAATGGGAATAACGGGAAGGGGGAAAATAGATTTTTCCAATGTGGTCTGTCATTCTTTAATTATACTACTGTAAAAGATTCTCACCATATGATAGAATTTGATTTCCAACAAGATATACAGTATTCTGACCTCAACCTGATTTTTTTTTTTTTTTAAGTTCTGGAAACAATATGCAGTAGGAGCCTGAAGAAGGTTCTTCACAGAAGCCTGTGTGCTTCTCACAAGGCATGCAAAGACACATTGCCTATTACCGTCCATGTTAGTAACATCCTGACTGAGATGAAAGAAGGGGAAAAATAACGGTAGAAAAAAGTTTTTTTGTTGTGGAATCAAGGACAAGTTTTCTTTCCATATTAAAAACTAGAAAATAAAATTTACTTGGGGGCAGACTGGGGTGGGTGGAGAAGGCCTGTGATGATTTTTCTGTGAATTTATGAAATGGAAAGCATCACATCTGGCTAACGTGACCCATGGCAGTAATACCAATATGGCCACCATACTTATACACGGTAAGTACAAATTATGATTTTTGGGAGCAAAAAATACTGAGATACATTTGACTGCTTACCAGGTTTGACTAGGGGTCTATGATTAACTTAAAGATTTTTTATTAGGTAAAAAAAAAAATAAGGAACTGCATTTTATCTAATGAATTTTAAGAAGAAATCGTTAGAGAGTTAAAAATCTGTTTGGTCTGGTGAATCAGGATAGATGTGTATTTTATTCCTTTGACTATAATGCTAAATTACTATGAATCTTATAATTGTAGGATTGGATGTTTCATATAGCTGGCTCTCATCCTTGTGACAGCTCTAAAGGTAGATACTATTATCTCATATTTTACAAAAGAGGAAATTAAACTTCAGGTATGTTCAAATTTACTTTGTTAATAACTAGCAGAGCTGGGATTTGAACCCGTTTCAAATTTGTGCTATTTCCATTCTGCTACATATCATCTAAGTACATATTTTTTGGCTATGCCCGTTTATATGAATTCAAAGTAAAATGGGAAATTTGAGTCATTTACTGAGTAGCAATTTTTATAATTTCTGCTAAAGAACAACTTTGAAATTGGCAAGTAATCAAAACTTTGTATTTAAAATACAAAAGACATTCTTGAGTTCAGACATTCCTCATCAAACTGGCTTTTCTTTGTGTAATTAAATCACACTCTGGAATTCCAGTCCTTATTTCTATCAAAACAAATCAACACTTTTTTTGTTGTTCTTACTGTAAAGGAACTGCTTATACCTTATTAATCTTTTTTCCCTTGTTTTATAATACAAAAAAGAGGTCTGATGGATTGTTTTCCCTGTCACGTTTGGGAAGACCTCTTAACTGAAGCCCGTGCATTTCTTAAGTCTTCTGGAAATATATGCACCATTTTGTATTAAGTGATTAAGTGCATTTTTCTGGCAATGGGTCCCTTAGATTTCATTGGATTACAAAGGAGTCTATGACTGAAAAGAGAGATTAAAAACTACTTACTGCCCTAGCAGAAGCTTGTTTTTTTCTTGATAGTGTTTATATAAATAAATGGGATGGAAAAATACAATAATATTTAGTCAAACACTGTCAAACAGAGACAAAGCATTTTCCCTTTAAACCATACATGAACTACATGCCTTTCTTTCTTTCAGGTCATTTGAAATAAGCTTTTGTCTTTAAAATAAAAACAAAAAACCCTAGGGACAAGACTTTTAAAAATTCTCTGGGACAATGCAGTGACTTTCCAAAACTGGAAGATAAATGGAGGTGAAATCTATTTTATACAGAGATTTACAGCCAAAGCTTGTCTTAAATAAATAATAAAATCAAAAGGAAAAATAAGATTTAAAAAAAATCAAAAGAAAGAGAATAGATTGGCAGTTTAAGTGTTCCAAATTAAAGATATAACTAGGTACCCATCTGTGTCATCTAACTAATCATTTCCCAAATTTACCCTTGAACTGGATATTTAATGATAGTTTTATAATGGAAATGACCCCTAAATAGGTCATTTGAGTTTTTTCCTTGCCTCATTAAACATGGAAGAGGTGAACGTTATGAGCCTCCTTGATTTTTTTTCCATAAGGCAGTGACTTAATAGCATGTGTGAATAAGGCATTTGCTTAATCCATCATCCTGAATGTTTTTTCCCTAGATAATGATAATCCCAAATTATATACACCCCTTTTATTACAAAAGAGTCCAGTCTATCACTTCCACAAAAGTTAGTTTTTTTCTAAGCCTCGCAGTTCAACGTGGTTGCAGAATAATCCTGTTCTGAACACTTAAGCAAAGTTTGCAGTAAATAGAATAGAAAAGCACTGAGATGGTCTAAGGGTTGGGATCTTGGTAAGCCTTTGGGTTTTTGAAACTAGCAATCATTTCTCTTCTTTGTTTCAGTTATTCTTAAATGGCAGTCATACTTTATTTGGACTATAAACTGATTTTGATACACATTTTCAAAAATTTGATTTTTTGTTTTAATTGTGTCATTAAGAAATAGTCATTCCTTGAATGTAGAGATAAAGAAGTTATCTTTTTTCTCTGTCTTGCATTCTGTCCCAGAGTCTAAATTCTGCTTTTATGGAGATTGTTTATGGAGTGGCACTTGGAACCATTATTTTGCATTATTAATGGTTGCCATCTATACAGTTTTTATGCACATAATATAAACAGGGAAAGGATAGGTTTTGGTTGTCTACTGTGTGCACTAGGAAGAATTTTTGGCGTTACACTCAGTTCCCTATACCATCTAGTTCTTCATATAACAGATGGAGTCATTCTGTTTCCATGGAGAAGAGGAAGCATTTTGGGAACATACATATCCATTGACCCTTGTTGGATTCTTCATATGCCTTTATCAAAGTCCCTCTCAATCATCGCTTGGAAGCAATACATATACAGCACTTCAAATATCCAGAAAGGGGACCAGTACACCAACTACAGATAATCAGGTCCATTCTATGGGCAGATATGCAGACTCAGCCCCACATTTTTCTTATGCTTTGCCTTAACTTTGAGTACCCCCTGAGCAGCTCATTCTTGATTTTACTGCAAGATAACCTTTGATGGAGGAAAACACTTAGCACAAGCTTGTAGTCCTCTGTAAATAGGAGTATAACTAAGTACATTATATCTTTCACTCTTCAGAAACTCCCCCCTGTGTAATATTGTCATGTTTTTCCCCTATGGTCATGGCCACATTTTTCAGGCAATAGCTAAGAATGAATAAATAATTATTCTCTGTAAGAAAGGTAGTAACGTATTTGGTTTTGAAATGCATTTGAATTTAAGTACATTATATAACGTGAAATATTTTATTATTGTGTTCATTATTTATTTTTGATAATTACAAAGAAAAAATGCTCAGATTAATTATAAAGTTTCTATTAATTATTTTAGCATAAGTTAACCCAAAATGTTATCCATAAGAAATCAAATATGGCTCCATAAAAAAAATCAAATATTTTAAAGGCTCAACCCTTAAAGTAAAATCTATTACTGACTCTTTTCATAACATTTCCAAGTGCCTCTGGTTATGTTGTTTGCAGAATCCTCTTTAAATCATTATTTTTTCAGTGTAGTTTATTTAATGCAATGGTTGCTGCCTATATGCATGATAAATAAATATAAAGTAAAGGGCAGCCCTCCAATAGCATCTCAGGGTACTGGAAAAGAAGCGTTTTTCCTTTACCCTTGACTTATGTTAAGTATTCAGCTCAGGTTAGAGGTGATGGTTGTCTGCCTGCCCTATTTTTCTTTGCCAGAGCAGATAGAGTATGCTTATCTGTTAAAAGCACTCTAGAGTAACAATAAGCCAGGACACCTGTGGAGCTTGTCAAAGCAGGTTCTCAAACAGGTCACTGGTTGCTGGGGCAGCTTCAAGAACAGAATAACAAGCACTCTTTGGTATGGGAAACAAGGATCTCAGTGCCTTCAAGTAGCCCGTGTAGAAGAGAAACTTACCAACAAGAGAGAAAGGAAAAGATCTTCGTTTCCCATCATTTCTTAATTGATCATGAATCCATAGTTTTATTTTAAATTTATGTCTTAGTGCCTAGTACCCACAGCAAAATTTATTATAAATATTTGAACAAATATTTGAACAGAAGCTGCATGGTCTTTAGGGACTTCACTTTTCTGAAGCTAAAAGACAATATGTGACATCAATTTATAGCAAACTATGCGTTAATTGGTACTCCAAGCTTTTCTTCTTATAATAATAAAAATAAGTGACCTAGGCAAATTTGGGGGTATAATATCTTACTCTTTTGCATTGTGAGGAGTTTGGGATTGTTAGAATCATGTGACAGTAGGTCTTTTTAGCTGAGTAACATGTTTAAAATGATTCTGGAAAGTTACAAAAAAGCGATAATTTATGTTTAGATTTTCCAATTGGCAGTTTTAGGCAACAGGATGAAATAAATTCTAAAGGACTGTAACAGTGCAACCAACTATTCAATGTCCAATTACAGAATCATGTGCAATACTCTAAGTAGCATTAGGAGCAATATCACTTTTTTGTGAGAATTAGAGAATGCATTTGTTGTGATGAGCACCGGGTACTGTATGGAAGGGTTGAATCACTATATCGTACACCCGAAAATAATATTATACCATATGTTAACTGGAATTTGAATAAAAATTTAAAAAAAATTTTTAGCTTAAAAGTGAATAGTTTTATTATTTTAAGTAGCATAGTTTTTTCCCTCAAAGACCAAAAACCCTCATTTTATCTTATGTGATATTTGTGAAAAATAAATGTAGATATTGAGAAGTCATCTAGGAATCAGATCACTTGAACTTATATTTCATCTTCACTATATGAAATAATTATTTCGGGGACTACAGGTGTTATCTATGCATTTCAGTGCATTTCAGAGCAATTAGAGCAACATTATTTAAAGTGAAAAATCACATTCAAATAGCAATGAATGCTGTCTCTAAGTTACCTGGAACCAACCCTCAAGGTTTGTACAAATTGAAGGAAGGAGAGAATAATATGCCACCCCAAGTTATTTCCTAAAGGTTTTTGCTTTTGGCTTTTTAATACACTTTGGATTTCTAAAACAAAATAATTTATCACTTGCTCTAACAACTAAATTATTATGTGTTTAATGAAATGATGGCTGCTGAAGAGATACACATTTGGTGCATAGTGGGGTAAAATGAAAGTATAGAGGGTTAAAATGTAACATCAGCTTCTTTACAGAGTGAAAAATCCCCAGATAAATTCTGGATCTGAGGATACTTTTATAAATTAGAGTAAAATTGTTTCTTTAAATATCTGAATATGATCCTGGGTCGAATTGATATTTTAAACATATCATTCAAAGGGAAGATTAAAATAAATACTATATTCATGTTTTATGTCTAGAAGCAAAGGTACATATATGTGTGTGTATATATATTTTTTCTTGTAAACCAAGAGTGTTTTTTTTTTTTTTAATTTCTCTTGGGTGAATACTTAAGAGTAGCTTTGATGTTACATAATGAGGTGTATACTTGATAAGAAATTGTCAGGCAGTCTTCCAAAGTGGCTGTAACATTGTACATTTTCGCCAACAATGTATGATAGTTCTAGGCATACCACATTTTGCTGGCTTTTGGTACTGCTCAGTCTTTTAAATTTAAGCCATTTTAGTAGATGTATAATGCTACCTCATCATGATTTTATTTTTAAAAAGAATTTTTATGTAAGTATAGTTGACACACAATGTTACATTACTTTCAGGTGTACAACATAGTGATTCAACTTCTCTATATGTTATGCTCTGCTCACCATAAGTGTGGCTACCATCTGTCACCATACAACATTATTACAATACTATTGACTATACTCCCCATGCTGTGATTTTTATTTTCATGACTTACTCATTTCTGCTTTTCTGGCAACTACTGCTATTAAGCTATTTTTAATGTACTGATTAGCCATTTGTATATCTTATTTTTTGATGTGTCTGTTCACATTTTTCCTAATTTTTTATTCAACTGTCTTTTTATTACTGAATTGTAGTTCCTTATATAATGTGGTTATTATTCACAAAAGGATATGCTCTCTAGAGTCTTACCTTTAGGCAAGTGCTATATCTGATAATTCACATAACCAGGATCCAGATGCTGCTGGAACCCTGGATCTTTGTCAATAATAGAAAATATGTCAATCATATTTCGTTGAATGGCTACCACTATGTTACCCAGTCATGCATATGTGTAGAGCTTGACCAACAAACACAGGAGTGAAATAGTATTTTGGAGAAGTAATCTTAGTCATCAAAAAGGATATGGCTTAACAAGCTGTATAATCTAGCACTTCTGCATACATATTTGGAGTGAGTCAGAGTTGCACTTGATTTTCAGTCCCTCTGTTGTATATGCCACTCTGGGAAAGCCACAAAAGCTCATCAAACTTCAATATTCTCTCTTGGAAAATAGGAAAATGTTATATATGCCCTCCTCTGTAAAGTTATCATGATGAGTAAATAAAAAGTTTAAATGTCTTATCTCCAGCCCTGTATATTAAGTGGTATTAAAGAAAGCTTGTTTTTGTTGTTGTTTTGTTTGCTTCAGTATATAGAAGTCCAGGTTCCAACACTAACTAGCCTGAGATGTGCATCTCTTTGAGCTGCAGTTTTTTTCAATCTGTCTATCTACTTCTCAAGATTATCTTGAAAGATCAACAAGCTAATATACTAGGGAGTCCATAAACTATATTTTAAATAAAAGGTAGTATTAATTTATCAAAAATCTTTAGCAGGTCTACGTTGTGCCAGATGCTATATTAGGCACAAGGATACAGCAATGTTAAAATCATAATTCTTTATTCCAAAGAGCTAGCAGTCCAATAGAGGGACAGAAGAACGTATGTATATTATAATCTGGAATGAAAAAAGATTAATGTAGGGATAACAGTAGTACCCTACGACCCCTGAGAAAACATTGTCCAGCTGTGATCAACCTGGAGCTAAGTCTAAAAAGATGATGGGAAAGGGGCAAGGTACACCAGGAGAAAGGTCATCCAGAGAGCAAAATTAAGAAAGCAATCACAGGCATGAGGTATTCAGAGAAACTTAGATAACTCTATATTGATGGCATAGGTTTCTAGAGGCAGGGGGTATCAGCCGATGAGGGTGAGTAGCAAGAGCTGACATCATACGAATATGAAAAATAATTATTTTAATTATGTTACTATTATTAATGCCAGATTATATGAGGAATAAAGCCCTAGATGATAGGTTTCCATATAGCGATGGGATGACTGACTCTTGGCACAGTCACTAAATCCATTGGTGAGAGAAAATGTCTGCAGTCCCTGCCCTCATACCATCTATAACCCTCCATCTTTTACAATGAGGACGAAGAAGAAAAACTTAATAAGCAGAAATGTATAGTACATTTTGGAAAGAATTTGATAGGTAAGATACCTGTTAAAATAACCACATTCTTCATATCATCTGTTGTTAGGTCAGAATCTTCACTAACTAGAGAACTAATTTTCTAAGCATTTTGCATACACACACACACACACACCAGTTTGCAGCTCAGAAATTGATAGACAAAATACATGTTTGTTACATAAATCCCTGTCATTCACTGTGACAAAACTTTTCTGCAATTGTCTTTTATTTCTCTACTTTTCCTTTTTCATGTAAACTCAGGGTCATCTGTGGTTCAGGGTGTCTTTCTTTAAGTCCTCTACCGTTTTCAGTGGTTACTCTTAGTATAGTATAATAAGAGTTAAATGAAGCTCTCCAGAGTCAAGAAAACATAGGAGATAAAATTCCAAAGCAGATGTAAACAGGCAAGTCAAGGACTTCATGTAGTCCAGATAGCATTATTACTGAAAATGAATGAGGTCACCATATTTTCTTGTTAATTGTTAATTTTCTGTATTATTTGCTATCAGGAGACCAGAGACCTACTGATCAAATTATCTTGTTTAGTTAATCATTTGGAATTATTTTTCCCTTCCTAAGCCTCCTTTAAGCTCTCTGTTTCTTGAATTTCAAGCTCAAGCATGGAAAAGAAGTAGCAGCAATCTCTGATTCAATAAATAGACTTAAGGAATTGGTTATTAAGAAATGTTCAAAATTTAAGAGTTTTCCAATCAAAAAACCTATAGTAAATACTTCCAGGGTCACATCTGAACAGGAAGCATGAATACACTGTCATTGGAAAGACAGATCTTTTATTTTCTAGGAAACTGCCCTGGCAATTTTATTCAATTTTTTGAGAGTAATGCTTGATTTTATTTTTCACAACAGAATGTGTAGACATAATGTCCGAGCATTCAACCATGGAAGAAATGAAGTTATTGTGTTGCTTGACCAAGTCCTTTATTATGTTGTTTGACCAGCTTTTTTTTAGAGAAGTATTGCTATGTGAGGTATGGGAAGAATATTCACATTTGAGAGCTGCCTCTGCCAATTACAATTGGAGTAACTTTGTATCTGTCACTTAATGTCTCCAAGCCCCAATTTCCTCATCTATGACATGAGAATGACAGACACCTAAGAAGGCTGATATTATTTAATTTGATAATGGAGGTAGAAGAGTTTTGTGGGCTGTGAAACTTTATATGAATTTAGGTGCTGTTTTCCCATGAACCTAGGCAGTAGTATTTTTTATTCAGCTAGCCAAAGCAAACTAAACACAAAGAAGACCAAAAAGAAAAAAATTAAACTTAAGTGGGAGTTTTTCAGCTTAAGGTTCATATTTATCTGGCAATAATTCTTTTGTTCATGCTTACATTAAAAATAGCTTCTGATTATCAATCAACAGTTTTAATTGTTCTCCTGTACATTGTAATGCCCTTTCAAAATCTCTGTAGGTAGCTAATGCAGGAAGGGCCATAACATGGTTTAATAGAAATGTAGCTGGGGGGCGCCTGGGTGGCACAGCGGTTAAGCGTCTGTCTTCGGCTCAGGGCGTGATCCCAGCGTTACGGGATCGAGCCCCACATCGGGCTCTTCCGCTATGAGCCTGCTTCTTCCTCTCCCACTCCCCCTGCTTGTGTTCCCTCTCTCGCTGGCTGTCTCTCTCTAATAAATAAATAAAATCTTAAAAAAAAAAAATAGAAATGTAGCTGGGAAGCTATTTTCATCCCATCCAGAGCCAGAGTGGTGCATAAACCTGCTTCCAAGGTACTATGTGGCAAATGACTGCAAGAAATTCAGCTCACCAAAGAGAAATTTACAGATCAGAGAGAAACTGTAAGACAGAGATCATTCTTTAAGTAAGATCAGCTATTTTGAAGAACAAATTGGAATGGAATAAAGAATAACGAAGAAGAATGGAATTTCTTGGTGAGCTATGAGAGCAAGAGATGTTATAGTTGGTTCTACTGGAAACTGCTAAACTGTTGATCAGAGTGGTGTAGTATCTTACCTTCCCAACAGTAATGTGTGACTGACTCATTTTCTCCATATCTTCACTGATATTGGGTGTTGTCAACTTTTCTTATTTGAGCCATTCTAATAAGTATGTAGCATTAAGTCATAATTTTAATTTGCATTTTCCTAATGACTAATCATGTTGAACATTTCCACATGCTTATTTGCCATCTGTGTATCCTGTGCAGTGAAATGTTTCTTCAGTCTTTTGCACACTACCTAATTGGATTATTTGTTTTTTTACAGTTGAGTTTTTAGAGTTCTTTATATATTCTTGGCACTAGTCCTCTATTACCACATAGTGCATTAGTTTGCTAGTGCTGCCATAACAAAGTATACACAGTCTGGGTGGCTTAAACAACAAAACAGTATTTGCACACAATATTACAGACTAGAAATCCAAGATCAAGGCATCAGCAAGGTTGGTGTCTTTTGAAGACCTCTCTACTAGGCCTGCAAATGGCCATTTGTCTCCTCCTACTGTCTTCACATGGTCTTATATGTGTCTTAATCTTTGCTCAAAAAACATTTTGGATTAGGGTCTGCCCTAATTACCTCATTGTAACTTAATTCACTCTTTAAAGACCTATCTCTGTATAGTCACACTTTGAGACACTGGGGTAAGGACTTCAGCATATGAATTTAAGGCTGGGGGGCACATTTCAATCTATAACGTGGTGTGCAAATATTTTCTTCTAGTTTGTACCTTGTCTTTCTTTCCTATTAACAGGCTCTTTCACAAAGCAAATATTTTCAATTTTGACGAACTCCAATTTATCAGTTGTCTAGGTCCCAAAGGCTTTATCTTCTGTTTTTTTCCTTAAACAGTTTATGAGTTTACCATTTACCATTTAAGTTTATAACGATTTTGAGTTAACTTTCATATGGCATGTGAAATGTAGATCAAGGTTACTGTTTTTTTCTTCTGCGTATGGCTATCCAGTTGGTTTACTACTATATTCTGGGGAAATCCATGGAATTCCATGGAATTGATTTTGTACCTTTGTAAAAAGTCAGTTGGGTATATTTGTGTGGTTCTATAGCTGAGTTCTTCTTTTTGGTTCCACTGATCTGTATGCCTTCTCAAATATTACACATCTTGATTACTGTAACTATGCAAGTTTTGAAATCAAATAGACTGGTTCATTTTCTTGCTCTATTTCAAAAACATTTTAGACATACAAATTTTAAAATAATCTTGCTTATGTCCATAAAAATCTTTTGGGATTTTATAGGAATTGTGTTAAATTTGTAAAATAATTAGGAGAAAATTGACATCTTTACTGTGTTGAGACATCCTACCATACACACAGTATGTCTCTTATTTAAATCTTTGATTTCTTTGGTCAGTATTTTCAGGTTTTCAGCATATAAACCCTGTATATGTGTTGTTAGATTTATAACTCAGAAATGTTTGAGTGACTATAAGTAGTATTTTTTGTTGTTGTTGTTAATTTGGGTGTCTGCATCTCTGTTGCTAGTGTATTTTTATATCTTGCTGTATTCACTTCTTATTTCTAGGAGTTATGTAATAGAATCTTTTTGATTTTCTATGTAGGCAATCATCCATCTTAAGATAGGAACAGTTCTATTTTTTTTAATAGTCTGTATAACTTTAATTCTTTTTCTTACTTTATTACACTGGCTAGAACTCCCAGTCTGATATTGAATTGTAGTGGCTAGAATAGACATATTCGACTTATTCCTGACGTTAAGGAGAAATCATTCAGTCTTTTACCATTATATTTAATGCTACCTGTAGTGTTTTGTAGGCCTTCTTTATCAAGTTAGGGGAGTTCCTTTCTACTTTTAATGGGGTATTTATAAAGAATGGGTGTTAAATTTTGTTAAATGTTTTTTGTGCATTGACTGACATGTTTATGGGATTTTTTTCTTTATCCTGTTAATATGTGGATTTTATTGATTGATATTTAAATATTGAAACAAACTTTCAGTTTTGAAATAAGGCTCCTGGGTTCTGGTATATAATTATTTTTTATATATTGCTGAAATCTATTTGAGAATATATATTCATGACGGATATTGGGCTGTAGTTCTCCCTTTTTTGTCTTGTTTTGGTATCAGGGTAAGTCTAATTTCATAAAATGGATTCAAAAGTTTTTATTCTCTTTGTTTTCTGGAGTACGTTGTATAGAATTGTATTAATTCTTCTTTAAATGTTTGGCAGAATTCTCCAGTGAACTAACTGGGTCTGGATTTGTTTGGGGAGGGGTGCTTAAATTACAAATAAAAGGTCCTTAATGGGGCTATTCAAATTATTTATTTCATTTTGGGTTCAGTGTTTTAGTTTGTGCCTTTGAAGCACTTCTTTTCCATCTAAGTTGTCAAATTCTGGATACAGAGTTGTCCCTACTGTTCCTTTATTATCATTCTGATGTCTGTAAGGCCTGCAGTAATATACCATTACATTCTTGATACTGACCAGTTGAGTTTCTTTTCTTTTTAAAATTTGTAGTCTTGCTTGTGGTTTGTCAATTTTACATATCTTTCAAAAAACTAATTTAAAATTTTTTTTTCTATTATTTTTCTGTTTAAAATTTCATTGATTTCTGCTCTTTATTATTTCCTTCATTCTGCTTGCTTTGGGTTTATTTTGCTTTTCTTTTTATTCAAGTTTGTGGGGTAGGAATTCAGATTATTGACTTCTTTTTCTCTTTTGTAATGCACACATTTAGTGCTACAAAAATCTCTCAGTTAAAACATTGTGCCACAACTTTGACATGTTATGTTTTCATTTTCGCTCAGTTTAATGTATTTTGAAAATTTCTCTTGAGACTTCTCTTTGATCCATGGATTAGAAGTGTGTTCTTTAGTTGGAGTTTTTCTGGTTATTATTATAGATAATTTCAAGTCTAAATTTTGGAGGTTTGCTTATGGCCCAGGATATAACTAATCATTGCATATATTTGTGGGTACTTAAAAACATTAAGTATTCTGCTATCTTGGAGTGGAGTATCCTGTAGTAAATGTTGGTTAGAGCCTGTTGGTTGATGGTGATATTTTCTTGAAGCCTATTGGTTGAAGGTGATATACCTTACTGATTTCCTTTCTAGTCATTCCATCAATTGTTGAGATAGAGTCTTAAAGACTCCAGATTATGCATTTGTCTATTGACATTAAACAAGAAAATAAAAATAAAATCGTGGGATGGGAATATATTTTTCAATAAAAGTTTTTTGTTCTACCTTAAATGTAAACTATGCTTCATTTTATCATCTAGACATGATAGAATGCCTCATTGAGGCAAGCATTTTGATAAAATTTAAAGTTCATTTCTATTAATTAGAAGGTCAGTAGAATGTTATAACCATATGAACCTAACTTTTTAATAAGTGGGCTTATGTGGCAAAATGTGCATATAATGATAATATTAACAAAGGCGCAAAGATATTTTGTCTCTTGTGATTTGATATATATCTTTTTGATACCAGAATATTTCATTATTTTTTAAATGTCCATTTTTCATATCACTTAATTGCACTGAACATCCAGATATAAAATTACTCTTAAGAAATTAGACTACATGCATAATGTACAATACCCAATTTATATTTTTCAGTACATTACATACTTTTGACTACAGCATAATTAGTAGCTTTCATACTATAAACTTATTTAGCAGATTTCAAAACAAAAGAAGATTAATTTGTGCAAATTGATCCATTATTTAGTCTTCATTAATGTTTTTCATAATTATCATATAAAAAGAACTCTTCCTGGGATATAATTAGGTGTTAATCTAAAGAATATTTCAAGATCTGTTTTTTGGTTCTATATTTCACTATTTCTCAAAGCTTGCTTCCCTGACCACTGGTATTAGATCTCCCAAGTGTTTATTAAGAACTAGATAACTAGACTCCACCCAGTTTGCTGAATTAACATCTCTGGGCCACAGCCTAGGGAAATCTGGGGAATAAGTGTTAGAAACAGCTCTCCAGGTGGTGTCTATGCATACTAAAGTTTGAGAATTCTGCCTTAATTGCTTAAAATCCGATGTAGACCACCAGACCACCAATTTGTAATTTAAAATACCAATGGATAGATTAATATTTAGACTCTTCTTTCTACTGTACTTTGTTCAACTTTTTACTATGTGTTACATTCAAAACTGTAAACAAGTGCTATTATGCATTTTTTTTGCAATTCCAATAACTTAGTGTGATTTTTCATGTTGTGCCTCACATTCCTATCCCTCTATATTGTTACACTTCTTGTATCACCTCAGGACAGCAAATTGTCTGGAAACAAGACCATTAATAAGCTCAATATTTATTTTCCATCTTCCCTTGAATTAATAGCACCATTTTGTTAGATTTTCATTATGTACTTTCAGATACATAAAATATTTTTAATCATTTAAAGAGATAATTCCTAGGTTTTGACAACTGCCAAGTGCCATACGACTGTGGTGGGATTATGTATCACTCTTGGCTACTGTGGACACTGGATCCTTTGTACTTAGTCTGGAAGTTCATGTGAAAGCTAGAAACTCTTGTTGTCCCAGTATCATTTTTCTCCACAGTAGTGTCTCTGCCAGTGCCTGTAAGTCACCAGAAAGTCCAGATGTCCTTTGAGAGCCACTGAGATTTTTTCCTCTTTAGATGAATTCCTTTTTAGAAATCTTTCCCTACAAGGTTTTCTTAAGCTATAGGATTGACCTGAAACAATAGGAGGAGTTATGACTGGAACCAGACTGTTTGATGTCCATTATTCTTACATTTGAAACACTGTTTATGAATATGGCATTGCTGTTTTCAAATGTTGGATCTCTTTCTTACAAGAGGAGTATGTCTTTGCCCATTATAATTGGACTTGAAGTGCTTCACTGAAGGTAGATTACACATTTTCTCCCCATTATTAGGCTTGGTCATATAATGGATATGAGCCAGTAGGATGTGAGAAAAAGCACTAATTTCAAGCAGAAATTCTGAGTGACATCCCATGCCTCTCCTCCCATCAGCTTTTCCTCCTATCAGTCCTTTCCCTCTGCCAATGAGAGTCCCAGGATGAGAAGACACATAGGGCAGAGCAGCACCTGCTGACCCACCAGCATTGAAACATGAGTAAAAAATAAATGCTTGCCTTTAGCAAATGGTTCAGGAACATCTGTACCTCCACATGATAAACATAATCATACACATAGTTCTTATTCATTTCAAAAAATTAACTCAAAGTTGATCAAAGAAGTTAGCAAACACATGAAAAGATGCTCAACATAACTAATCATCAGGGAAACACAAATCAAAACCACATGAGATATCACCTCACACCAGTCAGAATGGCTAAAATCAAAAACATAAGAAACAACAAGTGTTGGCAAGGATGTGGAGAAAAAGGAACCCTTGTGCACTATTGGTGGGAATGCAAACTGGTACAGCCACTGTGGAAAACAGTATGGAGGGTCCTTAAAAAAACTAAAGACAGAAACACTGTGAGATCCAGTACTTCCACTACTGGGTATTTACACAAAGAAAACAACAACAACAAAAAAACACGAATTCAAAAAAATAAGTGCATCCCTATGTTTATTGCAGCATTATTTACAAAAGCCAAAATATGGAAGCAACCGGTGTTCATCAATAAAGGAATGGATAAAGAAGTGGTTTGTATAAACATACACACACGTGTGCAATGGAATATTATCCAACCATAAAAAAGAATGAACTCTTGCCATTTGCAACAACATGGATAAATCTATAGGGTACAATGCTAAGTGACATAAGTCAGTCAGAGAAAGACAAATACCATATGATTTTACTCATATGTGTAATTTAAGGGATAAAACAAATGAACAAAGAAAAAAAGGACAAACAAATAAAAAGACTTTCAAATATAGAGAACTGGTGTTTACCAGAGGGAGGTGGGTGAGGGGATGAGTGAAATAGGTAAAGGGGATTAAGAGTACACTTATCATGATGAGCACAGAGTATAGAATTGTTGAATTACTATATTGTACACCTGAAACTAATACAACACTGTATGTTAATTATACTGGAAATGAATGAATGAATGAATGACCAAAAACGAAGTAAAACAAATGGTTCATAGACCTAAATGTAAAATGCAAAACTTAAAACTTTTGGAAGATAACATAGGAAAAAACCTAGATGACTTTTTCGATGTAACATAGAATGTAGAATTCATGAAAGAAATTGACAAGCTGGATTTCATTGAAATAAAAAAAACTTCTGCTCTGTTAAAGACAAATTCAAAGGAATTAGGAAGACAAGCCATAGACCGGGAAAAAATATTTGCAAGATACATATCTAATAAAGGACTGTTATCCAAAATATATAAATAACTCTTAAAATCCAGAAATAAGAAAACTTGATTAAAAAATGGACCTTCACAGACCCTATTCAAAGATATAACAGATGGTGAATAAGAATATAAGATGCTCCATCCACATCATATGTCATCAGAGAAATGCAAATTAAAACAATAGTAAAATATAATTAATGCCTATTAGAATGGCCAAAGTCCAAAACACTGACAACGTCAAATGCCGGTGAAGATGAAGAGCAGTAAGAATTCTCATTCATGGCGCGTCAAAATGCAAAACGGTACAGCTACTTTGCAGGACTGTGGCAGTTTTTTTACAAAACTGAAAAGACTCTTTACCATATGGTGTAGAAACAGTACTCCTTGGCATTTCCAACCCAAAGGAGTTGAAGACTTGGTACGTTCAGCTCAAATGAGTTGAAAATTTATGTCCACACAAAAACCTGTACATGGATGTTTATAGCTTTTTTTTTTTAATACATAATTGCCAAAACTTGGGAACACCTAAAATGTCCTCCAGTAGGTGACAGATAAACAAATTGTCGCATATCTAGGCAATGGAATATTAGTCCATGCTAAAAGGAAATGAGCTATCAAGCCATGAAAGGACCCAGTGATAAGCATCTAAGATTCTTCCAAACAAAGAACTCAATCTGAGGGGCGCCTGGGTGGCGCAGTTGTTAAGCGTCTGTCTTCTGCCTTCGGCTCAGGGCGTGATCCCGGCGTTCTGGGATCGAGCCCCACATCAGGCTCCTCCGCTAGGAGCCTGCTTCTTCCTCTCCCGCTCCCCCTGCTTGTGTTTCCTCTCTCGCTGGCTGTCTCTATCTCTGTCGGATAAATAAATAAAATCTTTAAAAAAAAAAAAAAGCCAATCTGAAAATGATTCAAACCGTATGATTTAAGCTATATGACATTCTGGAAAAGGCAAAACAGTGTAGCTAGTAAAAAGATCAGTGCACACTAGGGGTTAGAGGTGAAGGAGGTGGATAGGAGAAATGAGGATTATTAGGGTAGTAAAAATACTCTGTATGATATTTTAATGATGGATCTATGTCATTATACGTTTGTCCAAAACCACAGAATAAGAATGAAACTTAAGATAAACTATGGATTTTGGGTGATTATGATGTGTCAGTACAGGTACGTCCTTGGGAAAAAACAAAAACAAAAAAGACTGTACCACTATGGTGAGTGATGTTGATAAAAGAAGAGGCTATATATGTGTGAGGGCAGAGGTTATACCGGAAATCTCTGTATCATCCTTTCAACTTTGTTGTGAACCTAAAACTGCTCTAGAAAAGTCTTACAAAAATTCTTTATTATAGATCACTGGGATTTCAGAGTGTTAATGCAATAAAATAAAAACTTTGGTTTGTGTGGATATTAATGCTATGTTGATGTTACCCATTATCTTGAGAAGGATTTCCATAAACAGCTAAGATGCTGCGGGTACCATAGGCGAATCAAACTTGTTGATAGCTCTGTGAATTTCACATGTTTTACTGTGAGCTCTTTAAGGATAGTTCGCACTTGCTGAACTTCCCAAAAATATCTCTTGTCCCCAACTTTACTTATGTCTCCACAATTTTTTCCAGGCTCACTATCGAACTTTCACTTGATTTTCCTGTACAAGAAATTTAGCTCTCCCAATAAATTTGAGCTTTCTCATAAACACCATCAGGAAAAGTCCAGCAAGGATTTTTGACCTTTCAACTAAAGTATGTCTTTTCCAATTTATGGTGTTTATATCTGCAGTAGAATGGAGAACCACTTCAAACGTCCAAGATTACAATCATAAAATATGTTTTAAGTGCCCAAGCGCACTTAGTACTCTATCTGAAGCAGTAGAGGGTATATTGTCTAGAAGAACCATATAAGGAGGATACCAATTTTGATTGTAATTGAAACTTTTGAGTATAACTTAAAGTACACTGCCATGTCAAAAAGATGAACACTGATAAATCCAAGTGCCATGGAAAAATGTTCTATAACCTTGGAAAAAGCTATGAATTTCATCTGGCTTATTCTTACCTTCGTCAAATTGGACAAAATTAGTTTTCTATCTTTTGTATTTGGAATTGGTTGAAAAATAATCCAACCACATGAGTATGGTATTTCTCAAGTTAATTCTACTTCTGTTAGAAATTAGAAATAGATATTTTAAAAATAAATACTCAGCATGACAGGGCCCATGACCCTATCCTCATTCTATCTTGAAAATACTCTATTCCTTGCCTTGCTCACAAACTTCCGGAACTAATTATCCAGGGAGCTGGCTGATCCCTGCAACACTTGATCATCTATACCCATGAGCTTGTGAAATCTGGAATCTGATTGTCATTTGTTGACTCACTCCCTCTGCCAAAAATTGAGTTTAATGAATGTTCAGAAAAAAGACTAGTGATCCAACCAAGCAAAAGCCTTCTAACCACCTTACCACTAATATTGGGTCATAAACATTTTTATTCATTCCAAACAGATATACTGTATATTTTGGAAAACTGTAGTCCATGTTTAGCATGACAAAAAGTGTTTTCACTAGAACATGGCTAGTCTTTCTTGAATGAAGGGTGTAGTTCCTTAGTTTTGTATGCATGCATACACAAAAAAGAGAATCATTCCCACTATGATTACATGGGGAAATTGTGTTTCTCAATTAAACTTAGCTGTTTCTACCACATACAAATCTGTGCTATTTGGCAGCCCTCTCTTGTCCTATTTGCTCCTCTGGCTGTCAAAAAAGTCCAGGGCAGTTGAGAAAGAAAACAAAAAGCATCAGAGGAAACAAATTGTAGGAGACTAGCACACATAAACTCATTGAGTTGAGTCTGCATCATATGAGAAGGGTAGGCGGACAGTCAGTGTGCATTTCGTCCCTGATAGGGTCAGCTTTCATGATCCACCTCTAAAGGACATCTCTTTATGGCTTGTACTTTGGTCTTCCAAATGTAAATATTTCAAAGTAGCAGAGTAGTAGAATAAGGAGATGAAATGTGAAACACAAATTACTTCAAGTGTGTATAGTTTAATTTAAAATGTTTATAATATGTTGTGTATAAGTACTTCAATTTGTCTTGGTGATTTAGAGGAAGATACTGGTGAGTGCTGCATTACCAGGAGGGAGGCCAATATCAATGTGGAGGGAGGGAATTTGTATTGGCAATTTAACTCCTTTGTCCAGAAAGCTCATGAACAAGCAGAGTAATGAACTGTCTAATGGTCATTTGATGGCTGAGAGCAATAAGTAGAGCCCACCAATATTAGGGCAACATAGAATCTAAGTATGGGAGCTGACTCCACACTTTCCTGGAGACTTTGTTTCACCAAACTGTTGATATTTTATTATTTTTTTCCATTGGAAATCCTCCTATTAGCGGGTCAATAGTCCACTTTCAGTTAGATTATCAGATCAATATGTTCTAATATAACACTAGATATAATCACCAATGAGGTAGAAAATGAGATTAATCCATAATTATATTTATATACAATTTGAATTATTCTATTAAAATTCTGGATTATATATCCTGATTATATATAAGGACATTTGTAAAATGCCTGTGCCCTAAACATATAGCAAATGAATCAGTTATACAATAAAGGAAAAAAAGACATGAAAGGAATTCTTTTTCCATCCATTTAATTGAATATTAATATTATTAATGGATTGCTTCTGAGCTGGATATTTAAATAAATCAGGAGAACAATACAGTATAAAAGAGACCTTTCTATTGTCTTTAAAAAGCTTGTAATACAATTATTTGAGCTTATTTAATCTGAGAGAAATGGAAGCTTCAAACAATACTTTCTATAGTGCTGTCCAGTACAAACATATTCTGGACAAATGTAAGCCACATATGTCATTTTAACTTTTTAAATAGCAACATTGAAAAGAAAAAAGAACCCGGTGAAATTAATGAATATATATTTATTTTTTCCAATGAATCCAAATATTATTTCAACAAATAATATACAAATTATAAATTAGATACTTTACGTTCTCTTTTTAATTTTTTTTACACTAAGTTTCCAAGCTCTGGTGTGTATGTTATACTTATAGCATGTCTCGATTTGGAGTAGCCACATTTCATGTGCTTTGTAGTCACATGTGGCTAGTGACTTTTGTATTGGACTGTGTCCATATTGGACGCTGTCCAATAAAAACCTATTCAGAATGAAATTTATATTTTATTTAGCATTTGTTAACTGCATAAATAAACTGCCTTGGAAAAAGAGCAGAAAAATGAATTATCAATAGAAAACAAAATTTGCATTTAGAACCTCAGGAAATAGTACATTATTTACCTTACTACACTAAATTCAGAAGTTATTTAGATGGATGGCCAGATAAAAATTCTTTGAAGTCAGTTTTAAAATATTAGGTGGGCATCTGAAACTATCATATCATTATGTGTCAACTGAACTTCAATAAAAATAAATTTAAAAAATATTAAGTGGGCTTCTTGGCAAGACAGAAAATGGCCACTAGAAATTATTTCACATTCTCTCAATTTTATCCATGTAAAGCACACACTGGATTCTTAGGCAAAATATCAATTCTAGCACAACCCATACTTGCATATTTCGTTAGCAGACCAATAAGTGCTTTTCTTAATAAAGACCTAACATATCAAGACCTCTAAATGTTTACTTAGTACATAATACTTACATATACATACATACAATGTACTTAAGTTTATATATATATAGCATCCTAAGCAAAATATTTGAATATATGGAACTCCTATTATCTTAGTACTCCTGATAATGCAAAATTGACTGCTTAGGATAAAAAATGTATAGGAATAGTCCTACCCTACTTGGGATTCCTCCTCTTTCTTTTTAAACCTAGAGCTCAATAATAAGTCATTATTCATCCATAATCATTGATATAATTCAGTATCAGGATGATATTGGCCTCTCCCTTATAAAAACAGATTGGTTTTGTGAGTCTAAAAAGAACCATGCATAAAGAACAATTTAACTCAATGAATTCTGAAATCTTGTATTCTTGAAGGGATTTTGCTTTTGGTAATTTTCCATTTCGGAAAACAATCTTCAAAAAGGTTTAGCTAATAACCCACAACTAAATTCCCTTTCTAATTGCTTAGGTCAGAGAATCACAAAACTCTATTCTCCATTAGTAATTGACATATATTCATGGCAATTCTCTCATATTGTCATAAAACTTCAGTGTTAGCATGGTCTAAGCAATGAGTCTTAATGCTATCTAACTTTACCGTAACTGTAATTCTTTATTAATTTTTCTGTTTATTGCCTTGAAAAGGGTTATTTTTGGAACATAAAAACCAGAAGAGATTTTGCAAATTGGAATGTAAGCAAAGCATTTTTTTCTTTACTCAACTTTTATTTACTCGAACAACTTAAATGTAATAAGAAATGTAAACTTCCAACACCAATGAGAGAAACTACTTAATGGGTCATCTAGTCATGATTACCTGTATAGTAACTCAAAAAATACTCATTACATAGTCCAACTCTTTACATATTTTATTTCCCTTTAAAGGAATTACTAGAATATGTTATCAAAAGGATTGTGCACCATACATTTTATTCCTTTTACAGTGCAAATGATATGTAGTAGAATAAGAGGTAAACAACAAACTAAGAATGCCAAAGCTTTAAAAAACTATTAGGTGTTAAATCCCAATGTACATCTAGTGTTTGTAGCATTTTAGGTGATTTACTTAGCCTCGAATATCTATTTTAATTTTTTTATTTGTGTATGGCTATTTCCAGGACTACATTAAAACTTACTGAACAGACATTAATTAAAATCTACCCTTTCGTCTTCTGCATACTCGTCTCAAATTAATAGTAACATATCACCCAAAACTGTAGGTAAAATATTTCTAAATAAGTTCTTGAAAAATAAAGAATTTATAAAGAATGTTTTATATACATAAAATTGATCAGGTAATTAAAATAAATGGTTTAAAGATTCAAAGAGAAATAGAGAAAATTGCTAGCCTCTCTAGAGGCAAACATAATATAGATTTTTTTAGAGGTATTTATCTTCCTATTTCTAAATAAGCTATATAATTATTTCTTAATTTCTAGTATTAGATATTATCTGTTATCTTACTTAGAGTTGAGGTGAGGTTTGAGCTCTCATACTCCCTAGTCCAGGCCCCAATGGGCATGTACATATCCCTGATATTCCCAATATTTATTAATTTATTCCTTCAAAAATATGAAATCCCTATTACATGCCAGGTATTATTGTCAGTTCTGAGGTTACAGCAGTACACAAAATTGACATAGTTTCCTATATTCGTGAAACTTACAGACTACTGCAGAAATGTAGACATGAATACATACATAGTATGTTAGCAGATGATAAGTACTATGGGAAAAAATGAGATGGAGGGTTGGAAAAAGATTTGAAATTTAATATGGGAAGGTCTCATGGAACAATTGACAATTGAGCAAGGGCTGAAAAGGGTAAGAAAGTGAGCCACGTTGTTATCTGGGTGACACCACTAGAGGCAGGGAAGTACTCAGTGTGGATACGTGAAGTGGAATATGCCAGTGTGGCCAAGGAGACCAGATATGCTGAAGTAGAGTGAACAACGGGGAAGGCACAGAGGTGGCACGTAGACGTACATCTGCAGGATATTTGTGGGCTTTTTCTCTCAATGAAATGGATGCCTTTTGAGTTTGGATCAGAAGAGTGACATGCAGTCATAAAAATGACACTGGCTGTTGTGTTGGGAATAGAATGTGATGGACAAAGTGCAAGAAAAATGAACTATTAGGACAGTATTGTGATAATCCAGAAGGGAAGATGGAGACTTGGGCAAGGGTGGTGAAAAGTGACTGGATTCTTGACATATTTGAGATAAAACCAGGAGGATTTTCTCACGGGGTCCTATTGTCATCTGACTGATCACAGGGTCAGTCAAGATTGTAACCAAGATGTCTAGTCAGAAGCCTGAGAAGGATAGAATTACCACTAACTGAGATTGAGAAGTAAATGAATGAAGAACTGTTTGATGCAAGAAGAGGAGGAAAAACCATTTTGGATATTTGAACTGGAGATGCTAAATAGACATCCTGATGGAGATATCTGTGTAAAGACTTTGTTGGCCAAATCAAGAATTTGGAGACATGGAGCCAGGCCCTGTGGGACTGAACAATGTGAGTTTCCAATTTACCTTACCAGTTTAAACTTCAAAGTCAAGAAGAGAATCTAGCAAAGAAGATACTGAAGGAACACGCCCTGTGAGGCATGTTGCATGCCATGAGTCTCTTCCATTCGGTTTCTCCACAGAGCACACTTCCTGTCTCCTGTCACATGAGAGAGGAATGGCTACCTCTCACTCCGAACTGAGAGCGGTTTATAAGAACTTAATAAAAGCATTTTCAAATAATCATTTTTTTCAGTCCTACAGCCATACTCTGACATTTGAAATGTATCAAAGTCTCCATTTCTTGATCTTTTCTTTGTTCTGAGCTTCAAATTAGCTTTTACTATTTCTAGCAGGTATTCTCCCTATGAGCTCAGCTTTTAGATGTCTCTGATATGCCAAGTTATTCATCACCTTTTTACCCATTTTTTAAACTTTCTAAAATAGATTCACAGAATGTAGATTGTCACATAAAGGAGTATGAAGACATTTGAGATTTTTTTAAATACATAGGAAATGACCTATGTAGATACTGCATGCTGTGGAGAAGTTCCTCCTCCTTTCTTACAATCAACTGATTAATTTGTATTATTTAATACCCCAGCTCTCATATCTAACTATATCAATATGCTACTGGACCAAGATATTGCTAAAAGTCATTTAGGGCTACTTTACCACCATTTATTTCCTTCTCTCTGCAGCTGTTTTGACATTCAGAATCATTGCAGATCTGAAGAATCCCTGAAAATTGATTTCTAGAGGGTCAACATTTAAATCTAAATATCTGGATTTCTGAATTACTTGCCAATTAGAAAATCTTTTAGAACATGGGTAAATTTAGGTTAGGTGATTTTCACACAATGAAAGCCAGTAGATAATATTTCAGAGTTTGTCTGGAGGTGGAAGTATAATATTTGGTGGTTCATGAAGAAAAATGCAACATAATAAGTATTTTAGCTCTAATATAATTTCTTTATGTGATTTATTTCTTTTATGGCCATCAAAATAATTTTTGTAATTTCTCTAACATATTTAAGATAGCATTGTGTGTTGTAAAATGACAAAATAAATTATACACATTCTTGTTACTCATCATACTTTTTGGTTCCTTTACTCACGTTTTATTGACCAAAGCAAGTCAAGTCATTAAGCATGATGTCAAAGGCTTCAAGTGTAACCCTCTTTGGTGGAAACAGCAAATAATTAGGAGCAATGATAGAATCTATTACAATGATCTCATAGCCCCAGTCAAAAACTAACACAAAATCTGGAAGAAACCCTTGGGAAGATTCGTATGGACTAGAAAAGAAGGGTACTAAATTCCAGAATAGAGAATGGTCTGAATGCAGTTTTCTAAGTACATTCTACCCCCAACACATTCAGACCTGGGCAGAATCGTACCTGATTCTCTCCTTATTTTCTATCATGAGGAAGGAAAATAGATCCACCAGATGTGGCAAGGTAACCTCAGAGAAAAGTTGGAGACAAGTTAAGGAAGTCTGAATAAACAGATGGTTTGACGTTAGAAAGTCTAACAATTTGATTTAACACATTCATAGACTATAAAAGAAAAATTGGGCAGATACAACAATAGAAACAGAAACACATTTGAGAAAGTTTAGTGTTTCTTTTTTAGAAACATACAATATTTAATACAAAAGGAACTTCCTGAATTTCATAAGTCCTATCTATAAAAAAAATCCGTAGCATATATCCTATATAATAGAGGTATTCTAGATATATTCTCTTCAATTTGGGGAAAATATATGATGACCATCATTACCACTTCTGTTCAGCCTAGTACTGGAGAGGTTGGTCAATATCATAAGATGGGGAAAAAATGAAGTATAAATACTTGGAGAAAAAACCGCAAAGGTGTCATCATTCGCAAGTGCTATGATCATCCACAGGAAAGCACAAAGCCACTAGAACTTATAAGTAAATTCATCAAGACTGTCATAAATAACCCCCCCCACATACACACATCCGAAATGTTCTTCTATACCAGCAATAATTTAACTGAATATGTAAAGCTGTAATATAAACCGAGATACTACACAGTGCCTTGTAATTAACCTACAAAAGAATACTAAAACCATCTATGTATAATATTTTACAAATAGATTTTATCCAAAAAAACCCCAAATAAATGAAGAAATTATGTCATATTAATGAATGTAATAATTTACCACTAAAACGTCTCTAGACTTTTAAAATTTCTCTCAATAAATCTAATATTGTGATTTTAATAAAAATAATACATTTTAGAATTTGCAGAGTATTAAATTCTTTTTTTTAAGATTATTTATTTATTTATTTATTCAACAGAGAGAGACAGCCAGCGAGAGAGGGAACACAAGCAGGGGGAGTGGGAGAGGAAGAAGCAGGCTCATAGCAGAAGAACCCGATGTGGGACTCGATCCCGTAACGCCAGGATCACGCCCTGAGCCGAAGGCAGATGCTTAACCACTGTGCCACCCAGGTGCCCCTGCAGAGTATTAAATTCTTAAAAACACTTAGTTACTATTAAAGGATGCAGAGGCTGGGGCTTGGCTTGCCTTATCATACACTGAAATTTATTGCACCTATACACAAAGGGTGGGGTGACTAGCACAGTTTTCTTTTCCACTAAAAAATACTGGATCTCACTGGCAATAGGAAGGAAAGTGATGACATAAGGTGATGACCTTAGTGATGGCAAAAGTATGTCTAATGTCAAATAAGCATATGGAAAGATACTTAACATCATGTGTAATTAGGAAACCGCAAATTAAAACGAGATACCACTATGTACCTATTAGCATGGCTAAGATCCAAAACACTAGCAACACCAAATGCTGGCAAGATGAGCAAAATTTATTGCTGATGAGCATGCAGAGTGGACCAGGCACTTTGGAAAAGTTTGTAGTTTCTTACAAAACTGAACACACTCTTCATATATAATCACAGTAATCATGATCTCTGATATTAACCTAAGTGAGGTGAAAACTTACATCTACACAAAAATCTGCACACAAATGTTTGTAACACTTTCGTCACAATTGTCAGAACATAAAAGCAAGATATCCCTCAACAGATGAATGGATAAGAAACTATGGTATAGCCATACAACAGGATATTGTTTAATGCTAGAAAGACATGTGCTATCAAGCCACAAAAAGACATGAAAGACTCTTAAGTGCATATTGCTAAGTGAAAGAAGCCAATCTGAGAAGTTTAAGTACTGAATGATTTCAACTATATGACATTCTGGAGAAGGCAAAAAACTACAGACAGTAAAAAAACTAGTCATTGCCAGCAGCTGCTGGAAAGAGAAGGAAGAAGCGATTAATAGATGGAGCACAAGGGATTTTTAGGACAGTGAAACTTATTCGGTATGATACTTATGGTGGATACATGTCATTATACATTTGTTAAATAAAACCCATAGCATATACAAAACAAAAGAATGAACCACAATGTGTCTATGGACTTTAGTTAACAATAATATATCAATATTATTTCATCAATTACGACAAATGTTATGCTCAAATGTTAAAAGTACCACAGGATATTAAAAATAGGAGAAATGGAGGGAAAAGCAAGCATATGGAAACTCTCTGTGCTTTTCACTCATTTTTTTCTGTAAACCTAAAACAGCTCAAAAAATAATGTCTGTTAATTAAAAGAAATATATGGCTTCTATCACGTCTCATTGAGATGAATGAACAGTGATAGACTGTGTCCAAGAACTGACAGGCTTTCATTTGAATAATAATGTTTAAAATGCTACATTAATGAAATCAACTATAAAATAAAATAGGAAAAATAAAAATTTTGTTTGTAAATTATTTATAACACTTGATTATTGAAATAACACACATTAATCTGCATCTGCTGTGATACCAACATATAAATAAAGGTCTCCAGCAGGTCCAGTTTCACTCATTTTTAGAGCTAATAAATTTCATTTCATTTTTAGAGCTAATAAATCTTGTGTTCTATTTTTCCGTAACTGGCATCCTAGGTCATGGAGACAAACAGAACTCTGGGTATGATCTTCCAAGTTTCTATGGAACCAACTTTCTCCAGGAACAGAGTGTCTTGTAAATATAGACTGTTTTGGATCTTTGTGGGTTTTTCTACATTTTCTCACTCATATTTTTTTTTTCCACCAGTTTTCCCTCTCTGTCATTCTTGTCATTCTTTTTGCCCTATCACTATACTTCATTTATCTTGCTGGGAAGAGCCCCATCCCTAATATTGGTCTTGTCCCCAAGTTTACCAACACTCATCCCATCGGTAGTAAGAACTCCCAGAACCAAATTTCATCTCCTATCTCAGGGTCATAACTCTCTCTACTACACTGAGTTTTATTTGAACTTCGTCATTCTTTGCCTTGTGGCCGTTACCCTATTCTCAGAATGTAAAGGCTGGAGAAGAGCTTTCTCTTATGTTTTAATGTTATCCCTACTTTCACATGCTTTATCAAAAGCCATGAAATATCAATCCAATGTTTTCAATTTGGTTTATGTTTCATCTATATTTAACTTTTGTGTTGAACATGAATAAAGTGAAAACTTCCTGAAATACCATAAAGTATTTGATAAAGTTTTATAGGTAAAATTTACACAAGCTGTATTGAATAATTTACTGACATATAAATTTATTGTAAATCTTTTGTTTCATCATGCCCTAGTTCAGTAATTCTATTGGAATAAAACTAACATTTTTTAATATAATTTGTGCTTTGTAAGTCTTTTCCTGTGTTCTGCTTATGATTCCATTATCTCCTAGATGAGCACTTGTGTATATTTAATTTAGAAGTTTTACATTAAGAACAATAAAAGAAAATCCTTTCATCTATATTTCCTCTTAAAATAAGATTATAATAATATGTACTCTGTCACATATAGATCTTCACAAAACATAAGTATGAATATTTTATCAAAGCTACTTATGAAGAAATAGCGGGGCTCCTATTACTTGTACTGTAACAAATTAATCTACAAAATCATAAACTTGTACTCTTTTTAAAACACTAATAGGTAAAAAGAGAAAAGAAGAGAGGACACAATGTTCTTCCCAAGACGCACTGATTTATTACTACCACAGAAGAAATTTTTGAAAGGAACAAAGCTTTTTGCTATATATATAACAACAACAATAACAACAACAATAACAAAACAGAAGAATGTGAACTGGAATTTTCAGTTAAGTCAATCTGTTTGTCTACGAAGTAATTTAAGAGGCACAGACAAGTATCAGTTCTGGCTTTCTCATCATTCATTCATGTGTTTACTCATTCATTCATTCACATACCCAAAACTACAAATATGTATATACTATGCTAGATACTAGGAATACAAAATGGCTAAACACTGCCCTCAAGTTTCTCAAAACCAGCAGGGGAAATAGGCACATAATGACAAATATCATACACTGTTTTACTGGACATTTGAAGAATACCTAATGGGCCATGAAACCACAAAATAAGATATAGTCAATTTATCATAGGAAGGTCACTCACAGAGAAGAGAAGACAGAATTCGGTCATAAAGGAAAGATAGAATCTTCCAGGCTACCAAGGAGAATGCTGTTTCAGACAGCAGGAACACTGTGTACAAAATTAAGGGGTAATAAAACAATATGATGGGTTAAAAGGAGTCAAGTAGATCCAAGTGGTTCAAGGGGTAGAGTATTAGGTGGAGTGACTTAGGAAGGAGCGGAGTGGAGTCGGATCATAAAATACGGTGGTCAATCTAAAGCTAAGGAGATTAGATTTTATCAGGAGACAAGGGCGTGGCATTGAAGGTGTAATGAAGTACAACAACATGAAATTTGCATTTTAGAAGCACTGCCGGAAGAGTCCCATGCAGGCTCCATTGTAGATGGGGTTGGAGAAGCTGAAAGATCTCATAAAAGGTGATAGACAAAGAGATACTAGGTTATTCACTGGTGAAAACAGAGCGAGAAAACAGATCTGAGGGAGGTAGAATTTTTTGGGTTTTGTTTTAATCTGAATAAACAATGAGAACAAATGGTGATTGAGAGTTTGAAATATCAAACATGTTATCTTAATCTTCATTACAATTAATTCTTGAAAAATTATTTCCCTAAACTGATTTTCAGAGGACATAAGTACTTTATTGAAGGTCACACAGATTTTGGATACATCACACACACAGAGCTACGCTGATGATATCATCTGACCCTCTAAATTAGTGGGAGAGGACAGAATAACTCTCAGTTCTCTGTCGTGGATGCTAGTAACTGAAAGAAGATAATTAAGTGGAGGTACCTGAAGGATATCCAGGTAGAAATGAGAAATTGGCAGTTGGTATATGGATCTAAAGAAGTCTCTTGATAATATTGTTTTATAGATGCACCAGGACTAGGAGTGAAAGACCTAGGCGTATGTAATTCTGTTGCTCTCTGTGTCTTACTGCTATATTGTATAGGACAAATCAATATACATTTCCCTCTACCTTTTCAGGAGAGAATTTATGATACATGTCCATTAGTTACTTCCTGAAAGGTAAAAGTCCCTACACTAGCTTTTCAGTCATCGTATTATTGATTATTACTACTATGACAGGGGAAACTTAGCATGTCTGACTTCATATTACTTCTGTTTCCCTTGCTACTATGACGTGTAGCTTAGAAACTTCTGCTTAGCCCTGCACATCGGCATGTTATGGCTAAGTTTGCAAAAACTGCTTTTTACCTGAACTCTACCTCACCTGAGGAGATAAGTACATACAGAAATGACTATGCTACGTTTAAGACTTACAGGAATGAATAACCAGATTCCTGTATGCAAAGATCCACTGACCAAGAACAAAGAACTTAAGAGTACTTCCCTCAGATGTCTATAGACATCAGTCCCCTTTTGACTCTAATCCTCTCCCACTTCCTCATCTTCCTAACATAAAAGAAGCTCAAATGTCATGCCAGAGGGAGATGGTTCTTTGGGACGACAGTCCACCATTTCCTCAGTTTGTTGGCTTTCTGAAAAATTTGCTTTGCCCCAACATCTTGCCTCTTGACTTACCGGCCTGTTGTGCAGCAAGCAGAATAAGCTCAGACTCGGTTACACTATCCTCAACAAATATGTGTCAAGTAACTATTGGGTGCATTATGCAGATCACACTATATAATCTGACAAGAACGAGGTCTTTAAGCAATTATAGTCATCTATCATCAATAATTGGCTTTATTTTCTCTTTACATCAATCTATTTTTCTATTTACTATTGATCTTATCACAAGTTCTTTTTGCTTAGCCGCCTAAATTTCATTTTGAATGAGGATTATCAATGAAAACATACAACTAGAAGGTTTACAATCTTTTAGCTGCCACTGCCAGTTGTTGCAAAAGCAAAAAGATGACAACTTTTGCTCTTCTGTACATATGGTTTTTGATTTGAAATGACAAGAAAATTAAAAAGAGAGAGAAATGGCAGGAAAATTGAGTAGTCAAAGAACTTTGATGTAAGAGTAACATAATCTTGCTAGGGATAAAACACAGAACGCATAGAGAATGGATAGAAATTTTTTTTTGGACTGTACAAGGGCCATTCTTGGCACTTCACTATAATTATTTTCTGGTTTACTGAAAAAAAAATATGAGACTATCTCAAATTTCCTCAGGCTTGTATTATAATATTCCATTCTATTAGCCCTGGGACAACACGAACAGAAATTTTAGTGATAGTGTTATACTCTATGCTTAAGGTTTGTTAGAAGTGCATTATTTTGTCTGTTCTAAAAGAAATTGTTGCTTAGTTTAGCCAGGTCACAAAAATCCTTTTCCCTAAAAAAGAGAGAGAGAGAGAGACAGCTCTTTCTTCACAGAGTAATTCATGTTAATGCATGGACCAATGGTCCTGAGATCCATTAATTAAATTAATTAGACTTCATAGCATTCACTCATGAACCATGATGAAAAAAACTAGAAAGAAACAGGAAACACATACACTGCAGCATATGGTTTTGCCCAGTGTTGGGCCCTTGAGAATTATTAAATGATAGCTTGACATAATTCAGAATTAATAAAATCTGTCTGATCTCTGAAGGTATTTTCATAACTTAAGTAATTTATGCAAATTAACTTATATCAAAATGTGTGCTCTGTTTCTGCCACAAGTCAGCATGATTTCACGATTTATAATATAATAGTTGTATCACTAAGTCATCAAACTATATTTCTGTGAAATTAAGTAATATAGTTCTAGTTGATTAAGAGTATTGTACAGGGAAAATACTGCTAATATATGGAGGGACTTTCAAATATTTTGAAGTTCATAGGAAATTAGATATAATGAAACAATACATCCTACTAGAGCCATTTGAGAACAACAGGTAAATCAAATCCTCGTTGTTGTGGAATTTACCAAAGATTATTTTATGACTAAAAAAGTTAAAGTATCTAGCATGGTGCCTGAAACATAGTATGTAAAAATACACTGAACTAAAATGACCTCATTCAGTCTTACGGTTTCAAATACCAGCTACACAGTAGTGATCCAAATTTTTATACATTCATAGTTTCTGAACTGAAATTTAGATATTCAATATCTCCATTTGGTTTCTCCATCTTAACATGTCTCAAACCAAATTCTTATTTTTCCTTCCCTAAATCTATTTCTTTCCTCCCATCTTTTCCATCTTATTATAGCTAATTAAATAGGAACTTTATTGGTTTTTGGCTCAGTTCAAAAATTTGGATCACATTCCCATATCAAACCCATTAGCAAATCTCACTTTACTTTAAAAATATCAAAAATACAACCACCTCTTCCATTATAGCCCTCGTACAAAACATCCTATATCCTCCCTGGACAACAGCAAAAGCGTCTTGACCATCTAGCCTGGCTCCCTATAATGAGTTCCTATCTCAGGAGCCAGGAGGTCATTTAAATTGTGTATTCTATCATTCTCTAGTCAAAGCTTCTACCTCATTTTTAATAAAATCCAAATTTCTACAATGGCGTGTAAAGCGCTCCATGGTTCGGCCACCCCTTTGCCTCACATTCATGAACTCTTCTACTATTTTCCAACTCAATTACTGCTATAACCTAGAGACCTCCTTGCTGTTTCTTGAACATAACATCTTCTGCTCTTTGCATTTGTTGGTCCTGTTACTTCAGATATTCTTCCTTCCTACATCCACTTTATGACCTCTCTCATCATCTTCAATTTCTTGATGGAATGTCATTCTTTTATTCAATGAGGATTTACCTGACAGCAATATTTAAAACTGAAACCTTAGTCCCACAATTGAGATATAGTAAAATATATTTCTTAACAATTTTATTTCATGTATTTGTTTACTCCCTCCCACAACTAGTTGGTTAGTGGGAACTATTGTGTATTTTATTCACAGTACTCCTAATGACTAAAAACGTATATAATATTTATATAAGCATACACTATTTATATAAGCATTCACTGAATGCAAGAATTAAATGTAAAAGTGTAATCAGATGTTTGAGGAAAAAAACTTATTTTTTAAACAGATTTTGAAACCTGGCAAATTATAACTAATTTGGGAAATACACTTGCTCTCATCTCAATTAAGGGGAAATCTCAGCAGGCATGCCCTGATCCTTCTCTAGAGGTTCCCATTCAAAGCCTACTCTATAATTTCCGAATCTGAGGTCTCTTGAGGACCAGTGGAGTTGAGGATTAGCTGGGGTACCCAGTGTCCTAATTCTCAGTGCCAGATTTGGGGTGCCAGATTTGCTTAGCATACAGGTAGGTAAGGAATGTGGATTTCCAGTTGTTAATGGGGCCTCGTGTAAGGTTACAATGATCAGCCCATTCTAACCTTTGCTCAGCAATACGTACTCTCCTTCTGAGCAAAACCAGGTTCCATGTCTACTCCTGCCTGTGTCTCTGATCCTATTTCTCTCTTTATCTAGAATAGCCTCTCTGTATTTCTCATCCTTTTGAATCCTTCCATCTCCATGAAGGAAAGGTTAATTGCAAATTTGACTTAATAATGAACCTTCCCAAATATATTCCTTCTCAGAACTTTGATTGCCTTATAAACCCATGGAGGAAAAACATAATTTAAAACTTACACATCATTTTAATTGAGCTTCATTTAACTAACAATGGATTAACTGATGTTGTACATGATTCCTGTATAATAATAATGTGCTTTCTGGTATGTCTATGTGGGTTGACTGCCTCAGCTTAGCTTCATGTTAACCAGAATTCAAATGTGTTTGCTCACCTAGCTGTTTATTTCAGTTATATGAATTTAACCATACTATTATATAAATAAAATCAATGATATGATTTTTAAAAGATGGGTTTTGTTTCTGCAAAACTATATTGTGCTTTGAAAAGATTAGAAAATATTAAGTTAAATTATAATGAGGGTTAAACACCTGTAAAATTGAATAAGAAATTATACAATAATAATGAGACAAAATTATAATAATTTAAAAGATTTGGCAATCATTTTATTCTATTTTAATACATTAAAATTGGAAATTATAATTGATTCATTATAATTTATATGAGGAAGATAATGTATAAAAATTCCAGTTAATAGAGTCTTGATCAAAGGGTACTGATTTACATCAAAGTATTGGCCAATTAATGTGCTTTTTTATTTTTTAAAAAATTCCACATTTAGGTAATTTTTTAGATTAGCCATCAAACAACTAACTAGTCCTAATTACATTTGAATAAAAGGTTTCTATACTTATTGTTATCTAACTTGTCCATGTATCTGGTGTCCCCAACTGGATTGTATAATTCCTAAGGATAGAGTCATTATAGTAGATCTTATTTTTCTTTCCCACTTGATTATATGGGAGCTATTCAATAAGGGCCAATTGAATAACCTTGGGCTCAGCCAGTGTTGTTCTGTAGAATGCTAATGGTCTGTATGTTTTCAAAAAACTCATGGAAGGGAAAAAAGTAAACACTGGAAACCTTAGAAAGATTGTCTAGTTAATGGTAGAACAGTGAAAGAACCTGAGATATGTCTGATTCCATAATCATTGTTCTTATCCACAGCATGAGAGTATAATTTCTTTCATTCTTCATTTGAAGAAATCTTCAAAAACAAACACTCTATTCTTTGAATTTCTAGTTGATCAATGATTTAATCTGAACTCATAATATATTTATGTAATGGCAACTGGATCTATTGAAAACTTCATAGTGGGAATAGATTTAAATAAATGCTGAGTAGTACATTCTATGTCCTATGTCTATAAACTTACAAATAATTGGCATATCATATTAGAAAAATAAAACAAAATATATTCCAAATATACTCATTGCTTCAGACCTTAAGTGCAGTTTTGACCAACTATCAGTTCACCTGTGTTTATATATTTATGTGATAGCACAGTTATTTCAAAAGACTTGGCCAACAAAATTTACTAGAGTTCTAATTTTCTCACAACCATAACAACGCTTTGAAAATAATACAGTACTTATTATTTAATGCAAAAAATATCTCATTAGGATTCCAAAGTATAAACTTTAAATAAAATAGTGACATTTCTTTTCAAGACAAGGACAACATTTCAATAGAAGATGCACAGGCTGTTACCCCAAACAATAAACTTTAGGCCACATATATATATGGTAAATGTTAACACATGGCACTATGTGGGAATTGATGGTGGTCATTCCCTGTAAATACTATGTGAAAATCAATAGGACAGCTACAGAAACAACTCATCCTTGTTCATTACATAAAACTAAAGTCCTGCTATATGGATATTATGTTTTTGACAAAATACCCAGTCTTATTCTAGACATAAGTTTCTAGTTTCTTGAACATAGAACTTTGTTAATGTTAAGTATGGAATAAGTAAATTATAAGATTCATATAAGAAACTATAGTCTTAGAGCTGTGTTTATTTACTTTGGGGTGAAAAATGGCACTGTCCATGAAAAACCTGAGGTATTCAATAGAGAACCAAGAAGTGTTATGTCTTGTAGAGGGACTAAATAAGCATTAGAATAAAAGCTACTTTATTTTAAAAGTAAAATAAGAAATAGAATAAAAGAAAAATGGCACTGTTGTACTTCCTTTACAAGTTAAAAAAAAAAAAAAAGGTTGGAAAGATAGCAGTGTAGGAAGATCCTAAGCTTGCTTTCTCCCACAGATACAACTAGATAACACCCAAATCAGTGTAAAAATAACCCAGAAAATGAACCATATTCTGGCAGACCATATTCTTCACAGCTAACTATACAGAAAAGAAGTCACATTGAAGAGGGTAGGAAGGGCAGAGATGCTGTCTGAAACTGAATAAACCAGCTGAATGGCCAAAATGCCAAAATGGCAATAAGTACATATTTATCAGTAATTTCTTTGAACATAGACTAAATGTTCCAATCAAAATACACAGGATAATTAAATGAATGAAAATGTAATACCCATATATATGCTTCCTATAAGAGACTCACTTCAGAACTAAAGACACATGCAGATTGAAAGAGAAAGGATGGAAAAACATTAAGCATGCAAATTGAAGTGAAAAGAAACCCAGGGTAGCAATACTCATACTGGATAAAATAGACTTTAAAATGAAGACTAACAGGAAACACAGAGGGATACTATATAATCATAAAGGGAAAAATTAACACGAGAATATAAAAATTATAAACAATTATACACCAACATGGGAGCTTCCACATACATAAAGCCACTGTTAACAGACATAAAGGAAGAAATTGATGGTAATACAATAGTAGGGGACATTAACACATCATTAACCTCAACAGATAGACCATCCAGACAGAAAATCAAAAAGTAAATGGTGGCTTTGAATGACACATTGGACCAGATGAAACTATTGGATATAGTCAGAACATTCCATTTAAAAAGAGTGCAACATACATTCTTTTCAAGTGTGCATAGAAAATTCTATGGAATAGATCTTGTTAGGCCACAAAACAAATCTCAACAAATGCAAAAAGATTGAAAGCACATTGTGCATCTTTTCTGACCACAATATAAAACTAGAAATCCATTAAAAAAAATGAGTTGGAAAGAACACAAATACATGAAAGTTAAATAACATGCTGCTAAATGAATGGGTGAATATGTCAACAAAAAAAATCAAAGAGGAAAGTAAAAAAAATGGGGATAAATGAAAATGAAAACATAATGGTTTAAAATCTTTGGGATGCAGCAAAGTCTAGAACAATATAGGCCTATATTAAGGAGGAAGGAGGAGGAAGTCTAGAACAATATAGGCCTATATTAAGAAACAAGAAAAATTTCAAATATGCAACTTAGCATTACACTTCAAGGATCTAGAAAAAGAAGAACAAACAAAAGCCAGATCTAGTAGAAGGGAGGAAATAATAAAGATTAGTGCAGAAATAAACAAAATAGAAACTAAAACAAAAAACAATTGAACAGATCAATGAACCTAGGAGGTAGTTCATTTGAAAGATCAACAAAATTGATAAGCCTTTAGCAAGACTCATTGAGTAAAAAAAAAAGACCCAAATAAATAAAATTAAAAATGAAGGAGAAGAAATAACAACCAAACCTCAAAACACAAAGAATTATGAGACAATGCTATGAAAAATTATATGCCAACAAATTAAACAACTATCCCAATGGATATATTCCTAGAAATATATAACCTTCAAAAATTGAATCAGGAAGAAACAGAAAACTTGACTAGATTGATTACCAGCAATAAAATTGAATCATTAATCAAAAAATTTGTAACAAACTAAAGTCAAGGACCACATGGCCTCACTGATGAATTTTACTAAACATTTAAAGAAGAGTTAATACCTATCTTCTCAAACTATTTCAAGAAATAGAAAAGAAAGTCTCCAAATTCTTTCTATGAGGTCAGCATAACCCTGATGCCAAAACCAGATAAAGACACTACCAAAAACAAAACAAAACAAAGAACTATAGGTCAATATTCTGATGAACATAGATGTAATAATCCTCAACAAAATATTAGCAAACCAAATCCACAACACATTTAAAAAAAAAAATCATTCACCATATCAAGTTGGATTTATTCCAGGGAGGCAAGCATGGCTCAATATTCACAAATCAATTGACATATCACGTTAACAAGAGAGGGGATAAAAACCATATGATCATCTCAAAAGATGCAGAAAAAAGGATTTACAAAAGGCAACATCCATCCATGATAAGAACTCTCAACAAAATAGGTTTAGAGGGAACATACCTCAACATAATACAGGCCATCTACAAGAAACCCACAGCTAACATCAGATTCAGTGGTGAAAAATTGGTAACTTTTCCTCTCAGAATCAGAAAGAAGACAAGGGTGTTCACTCTCACCACTTTTATTCATCTTAGTACTGGAAGTCCTAGCCATAGCAATCAGACAAGAGAAAAAGATGAAAGGCACTGAAATTAGTAAGGAAGAAATAAAAGTTTCACTATTTGAAGATGACATGATAATGTATAGAGAAAACCCTAAAATTCCATAAAAAACTACTAAAACTAATAAAAAATTCAGTAAGGACTTGGATATAAAATCAATATACAGAAATCTGTTGCATTTCTACATGCTAATAATGAAGTAGCAGGAAAAAAAATCTTTTAAAAAATCCCATTTATAATTGCACCAAAAATAATAAAATAACTAGGAATAACTTAACCAGGGAGTGAAAGAACTATACTCTGAAAACTATAAAACAATGATGAAAGCAACTGAAGATGATACAAATAGAAAGATATTTCATGCTCATGGATTAGAAGAATCCAATATTGTTAAAATGTCCATATTACCCAAAGCAATCCACAGATTTAATATAATCACTATCAAAATATCAACATTTTTCACAGAACTAGAGCAAATAATCCTAAACTTTGTATTTGGAACCCTGAAAGACCCTGAATAGCCAAAGCAATCCTAAGAAAGAAGAAAAAAGGTAAAGGTACCACAATCCCAGATTTCAAGATATACTACTAAGCTGTAGTGCTTTAAACAGGATGATACTGGTACAAAAATGACACATAGATCAATGGAACAGAACAGAGACCCCAGAAATTAACTCATGAGTATATGGTTAATTCATCTATAACAATGGAGGCAAATATACAATGGGGGAAAAGACAATTTTGTCAACAAATGGTACTGGGAAAACAGGATAGCTACATGCAAAAAAAAAAAAAAAAACTGAACACACACACACACACACACACACAAATAATTAAAACAGATTAAAGACCTAAATGTGAGACCTAAAACCATAAAACTCCTAAAAGCAAATAGAGGAAGTAATTTCTCTGACATTAGCTATAGAAACATTTCTCTAGATATGTTTCCTCAGGTTAAAAAAAAAAAAAAAGCAAAATTAAAATATTGGGACAACACCAATGTAAAGAGTTTTAGCACAGTGGGGAAAAAAAACATTAACAAAACAAAAAAGCAACCAACTGAATGGAAGAAGATATTTGTAAATGATATATCTGAAAGGGGTTAATATTTAAAATATATTAAAAAACTCATTCAACTCAGTAACAAAAAAATCTTGTTAAAAAATTGAAGAAGATCTGAACAGACATTTTTTTCAAAGAAGAAATACTAAGGTGGATAACAGACACATGAAAAGATGTTCAACATCACTCAACACCAGGGAAATGCAAATCAAAATCAACATGAGATATCACCTTGCACCTGTCAGAATGGCTAAAATCAAAAACAGAAAAATAAGAAGTGTTGGCAAAGATGTGGAAAAAAAGGAACCCTCGTGCACTGTTGGTGGGAATGCAAACTGACACAGCCACTGTTGAAAACCATATAGAGGTTCCTCTAAACATTAAAAATGAATTACTATATGATCTAGTAATTACACTACTGAATATTTACCCAAAGAAAACAAAAACACTAATTCAAAAACATATATTATGGACCTCCATGTTAATTGCAGCATTATTTATAATGGTCAAGATACAGAAACTACCCAAATGTCCATCCAAAGATGAATGGATAAAAAAGAAATGATTATATATATATAAATCTCAGCCATAAAAAAGAAAGATCTTGGCCTTTGTAGCAACATGAATAGACCTAGATGGTACAACTCTAACTGAAATAAATTAGTCAGAGAAAGACAAATACCATACGATTTCTCTTACATGTGGAATTTAGGAAACAAAACAGATGAACAAAGAAAATAAAAAGCAAATATAAAAACAGACTCTTAAATGGAGAACTCGTGGTTGCCAGAGGGATGGTGGTTAGGGGGAGGAGTGAAATAGGTAATGGTGATCAGAGTACACACTTAGCATAATGAGCACTGAACAGTTACAATCACTATACTGTACAGCTGAAACTAATATAACACTATGTTGATTATATTTCAATAAAAATATATGCTAATATAAAAAGGAAGAATCTGGTATAGTGTTATTTCCTGGTTTTATATAAATAAAATAACTAATGATGATGAAAATGGGATAATTACCTTAGTTTTATTTTTTATCAGATCATTTTTTTAATAAAAATAGGTGAATACATGCAGTGAATACAAATTGATTGTTTTTTACTTTTTCTATATTTTTATCTGGTAGCAAAGTGTCAGAAAAGTGTTATGCTGAATTTCTGTTATTTTCTCTCTAAAGTGTAGTGCTAAAAGAAATAAGTAATTTGAAGTTGTGAAGAAGCCCTTCTTTTTAAATTTCTTTCCTTTGTATACCCTGAAGTAGAAATACGTTTAAAATGTCAACAAAAGGAAAAAGAGGATAAAACCTTGATGACGTAAAGTTCTTTAGAAATTAACAATGTTCTTGATTGATTCATGGTATGATGATCTAACATTCTATAAGCTTCTAATCTTACCACTGTTGACTATTACCCAGCAACATGGAAAGATCACATTTGGTCTTTGTTCTAACTCAACAAGATGGCTACAGTTTTATCACAGGAACCCTCATAATTTTACCTGCTTTGTAGTAAAACAGGTTCCATGTAAACTCTCCTCAGAGAGTAGACAGATAACTTTCAAGCATGTTTGATAACCCAAGGCCACTTGGTCAAGTGCCCCAGAAAATAATTCAAACTGTGATAAAGGCACTTCTTTGATCCATAGTTCTAAAGCCCCTGACCACACAGACTCCTTATAAGCATTAGATAAAGCCAGCAAGAGGAATATGTCAAAGCTTGAATGTGAGGCCTCAAGTTTGAATGTCTACTCTTTTCCAATGGGTTTCCTGAAACTAGGAGAACAATTGTTTTGCATAAAAAGTCATACCACCAGCCTAGTGAATATATATTTTCAGTTCTCTGATCCAAATATTTGTCATCTCCTTCAACAAGTCTTTGCACAAGTCAATAGTTTATACTCCACCTTTCAGATGTGAACATGAAAATATCTGTAATTAATGATTATGTTACTACATTTAAACATTATTTTTTAAAAAATTGAAAATATCAATATTAGTATTTCCCTCATTCTCTTGTTTAGTCTGTTTTGTTCAGAAAAGTATTTAAAATCATTTTTTTCTGAAGTTACTCTAATGTCCATTCTCTAAGAATTCCATGCTATGGAAACACTTTCACATGGGGTCAGTAGTGTGTCTTTAGGTTCTAAGTTGAGAAAGATATTTTCTAATTATTTAGAATTTTATCTTTTCTACTGTGGCATATTAACTAAATTTGTTAAAATAAAGATTTTCAAGTTGACATGGCATTCTAGCAGGTATTTTTTGTTGGTTCTTCATGATGAAAAAGCAAAGAAAAGCACTAAAATGTAGGGAAAGAGTACAAATAAGCAAATTCAATGTATCATCAGCCTGCAAAGCAACAGAAATGCATTGACATGTTAAAACAGCTTCTCATTTTGAATATATTTGCAAATGACACTACAGATAAAAGACTGGTATCCAAGTTCTACAAAGAACTTCTCAAACTCAATATACAAGAAACAAATAAACAACTTTAAAAAAATGGGCAGAAGATATGAACAGACACTTTTCCAATGAAGACCTACAAATGGCCAACAGACACATGAAAAAATGCTCAAAATCATTAGCCATCAGGGAAATTCAAATCAAAACCACCTTGAGATACCACCTGACACCAGTTAGAATGGCAAAAATTAACAAGGCAGGAAAAAAATAATGTTGGAGAGGATGTGGAGAAAGGGGATCCCTCTTGCATTGTTGGTGGGAATGCAAGTTGGTACAGCCACTTTGGAAAACAGTGTGGAGGTCCCTTAAAAAGTTAAAAATTGAGCTACCCTATGACCCAGCAATTGCACTACTGGGTATTTACCCCAAAGATACAGATGTAGTGAAGAGAAGGGCCATATGCACCCTAATGTTCATAGCAGCATTGTCCACAATAGCTAAATTGTGGAAGGAACTGAGATGCCCTTCAACAGATGACTGGATTAAGAAGATGTGGTCCATATATACAATGGAATATTACTCAGCCATCAAAAAGAATGATTTCTCAACATTTGCAGCAACATGGACAGCACTGGAGGAGATAATGCTAAGTGAAATAAGTCAAGCAGAGAAAGACAATTATATGGCTTCACTCATTTATGGAACATAAGAAGTAGAAAGATCAGTAGGAGAAGAAAAGGAAGAAGAAAGGGGGGGGTAAACAGAAGGGGGAATGAACCATGAGAGACTATGGACTCTGGGAAACAAACTGAGGGCTTCAGAGGGGAGGGTGTGGGGGAATGGGCTAGGCTGGTGATGGGTAGTAAGGAGGGCACGTATTGCATGGTGCACTGGGTGTTATACGCAAGTAATGAATCATGGAACTTTACATCAAAAACTAGGGATGTACTATATGGTGACTAACATAATATAATAAAAATTATTATAAAAAAAGCTTCTCATTTCAAATGTAACATTGTCTTTGAAAACTCTGCTAAACTTTTGTGCATTTATGAAGAAAAATGAATAAATTTTTTTTAAACTGGGTAAAAATAGCATTTGTGGGGCAAGAGTGCAGAAATTAACAAAATGAGGTTGGAAGAGAATGGCCTAAATTTAGGGCCAAATTAAGCTATCGTACAAGTAAAAAATCTGAAATTCTAATCCTATTTTTTGAAAAATATTTATTGTTGAAATACAGTTGACATACAAAGTTGTAGTTATTTCAGGTTTACAACATAATGATTTGACAATTCTGTGTTACTCAATGCTCATCGTGATAGGTATATATAACATTATTATAATATTATTGACTACATGCCTTATGCTGTGCTTTTCATCTCCATGATTTATTTATTTTATAACTGGAAGTTTGTACCACTTAATCTCCTTCACCTATTCTGCCCATCTCCCACCCCCTTCCCCTCTCTGGCAACCACCAGTTCTCTGAATTTATGAGTCTGCTTCTGTTTTTTATGTTTGTTCATATGTTTTTTGGATTCCACATATAAGTGATGCCGGACAGCATTTGTCTTACTTAATCTTGTTAATAACTAATCCTGACATCCTTCTCCCTGCTAAATTGTCAGATTTTCTCCCTGTGTCCTCCTCACCCACTTCTAGCATCTTCCAATAAACAGCCCTGCCCTGTGTTCCATGGCAATGACTTTACAATGTATTTACTTCAGGCTCTTAGCACTTCAAGACCGTTTCAACATCTTCCTTAGCTTCTCTTGGCCTGCAGTGTCTCATTTCTAATCTGTCCTGCACAGACAACCACTGATTTACCCTTAAATACTACTTACTTATGTTACTCTCAACTGCCTACAGGATAAAGCACTGCTTTTTAAAACCGTACTCCAGTTTGGAAAAACTTATCTCCCCCACATGTGTTGTCTCATAGATGCTAGAATTTCTAGCATGTCTATCTACTTTTTCCATGCCAATTAGCCCACATGCAAGAAATCTTTCCCGTCTCTTTTTGTTATCTACGTGAATTCTGCACATTCAATTGACCACAAGAGCTAATCATAACATCTCCTGTTCAAGAAATTCTGGAGTCCTACTGTTGTATTTCTTCTTGTAGATTTACCCTTATGTGCATAATTTATTTATACACCATGAGGACTACACCTCCCATAAAAAAAAAATCACAGTGACCTATATAAAAGTACACTTTCTCTCTTCTTTATAAATGTAAATATGACATATTATATATTCACATATATATCACATATTCCCCATCGTTCATTTGAATTTTCAAACTTTTTCAAATTTGTATTGACTATAGTTTCTATTACATGTGAAGCACAGTGTTAAGTGAGAATATAGCATATCTTCAAGAAAATACTAACAGTTATAAATATGCAAGTGAAAATGTAAAGGCAAAATGATAATGATTTACAAATGATAACTCTGTATAAGGTACCTGAGTTGTGCATACGGAAAGTGATTGACTGGGACAAGCCACAAGCCTTTTTTTTTTTTTTTTAATAAATTGGAATTGAGGATACTTAACAATTATCAGTTGAGCAATGTATCATTGAATGTATGTATCTTTGTATGTATCTTTTAAAAATCTTACTCCATCTTCAAAATAAACCTTTGGGGGTAAAGCACATCATTATCTCCATTTTATAGATGGGATAACAGATGCTGATAATGGCTAAGCCATTTGTCCTAAATCATTCCCTCAGTAGGTACTAGAGGTAAGGAAGGCCAGAGAAGACTGTAAAACATCATTTGCTGTTATAATGAGACATAATATACTTGTTAGGTAGAAAAAAAGCACAGAGTTAAACGCAAAGACCTTTACATGTATAATGACAGATATATATATTTATATTTCAAAATGTTTCAAGATTTCAAGATGCTGTACTATTAAGTCACATATGTCCCTGTAGCTACAGTCCACCACCCTATATTCTGCTGTACTCTTCTGGGCCTGCAAACATTTCCCCAATTCCCCTGCCAGCTGGCTTTCTCTTAGTGGAAGGCACAAGAGGGAGACTGGAAGGAGGAGGGCGTAAGGGCTGAGTTTTCTGCTTATACTTCATGTCAGAATCTTAAAGCAACAGAGGACAAAGACAGCTTCAGCCTTTTTGCCTCTTTTAACACACTGAGCACCAGCCTTGGTGCCTCCTCAGAGGTACCTGTGCCAACTTACAAAGCCCCCTAGGTGGTCTGAGCACCAGCTGCATGGCATTACCTTACAAGTTTCTAGTACCTGCTGTGAGAAGTCCCCTCTTATGCTATATTCTGGTAACCCCAACTCTTATCTTCATTCCCCCAGTTCTGGTGTAGCTGCTACTTTCTACAGTTACGAATTTTTAGACTATTTTAGCATCCTTTCCTTGCTATTTCAGGCTTCTGACATCTGGTGGCCAATTATCTGTTTGAAATACATACCATAGTTTCAGTTTTTCTATCTTTTTAAATTTAAATTCAATTAGCCAACAGAGTACATTAATTTCAGATGCAGTGTTCAGTAATTCATCGAGTGCATATAACACCCAGTGCTCATCACATATGCCCTCCTTAATTCCCGTTACCCAGTTACCCTATCCCTCCACCCACCTCCCCTCCTCTAGGATTTTGATGGATTTCTGTCTCACATTGGTCTTTCATCCATTTGGAGTTTATCTTTGTGTATGGTGTAAGAGAATGGTCCAGTTTCATTCGTCTGCATATGGCTGTCCAATTTTCCCAGCACCATTTATTGAAGAGACCATCTTTTTTCCATTGGATATTCTTTCCTGCTTTGTCAAAGATTAGTTGACCATAGAATTGGGGGTCCATTTCTGGGCTCTCTATTCGGTTTTCTTGATCCGTGTGTCAGTTTTTGTGCCAATACCAAACTATCTCGATGATCACAGGTTTGTAATACAGCTTGAAGTCAAGCATTATGATGCTCCCAGCTTTGGTTTTCTTTTTCATCATTCTTCTGGCCATTCAGGATTTTTTCTGGTTCCATAAAAATTTTAAGATTATTTGTTTCAGCTCTATGAAAAATGTTGATGGTATTCTGATAGAGATTGCACTGAATGTGTAGAATGGGTAGCATAGACATTTTAACAATATTTATTCTTCCAATCCATGAGCATGGAATGTTTTTCCATCTCTTCATGTCTTTCTTAATTTCTTTCATAAGTGTTCTGTAGTTTTCAGAGTACAGATTCTTTACCTCTTTGGTTAGGTTTATTCCTAGGTATCTTATAGCTTTTGGTGCAATTGTAAATGGGATCAATTCCCTAATTTCTCTTTCTTCATTCTCATTGTTAGTGTATAGAAATGCAGCTGATTCCTGTGCATTGATTTTTGTATCCTGCCATGTTGCTGAATTGCTGTATGAGTTCTAGCAATTTTGGAGTGGAGTCTTTTGGGTTTTCACATAAAGTATCATGTCATCTGTGAAGAGTCAGTTTGACTTCTTCTTTGCCAATTTGAATGCCTTTTATTTCTTTTTGTTGTCTGATTGCTGAGGCTAGGACTTCTAGTTGAACAAAAGTGGTGAGAGTGGGCATCCCTGTCATGTTCCTGACCTTAGGGGAAAAGCTCTCAGTTTTTCCCCATTGAGAATGATACTCGCTGTGGGCTTTTCACAGATGGCTTTTATGATATTGAGTTATGTTCCCTCTATCCCTACACTTTGAAGAGTTTTTATCAAGAAAGGATGCTGTATTTTGTCAAATGCTTTTTCTGCATCAATTCAGAGGATCATATGGTTCTTGTCTTTTCTTTTATTAATGTGATCTATCACAATGATTGATTTGTGAATGTTGAATCAACCTTGCATCCCAGGAATAAATCCCACTTGGTCATGGTGAGTAATCCTTTTAATGTACTATTGGTTCCTATTGGCTAGTATCTTGGTGACTGTACCCTGATTGTTACAGAACCATTTATCTTAGTTTATTTCAATTTTATAAGCTGTCCTTAATAATCCTTGAAACAAATGTCATGTCCTCTTTATTCCTACCTATAAGGTTCTCTTTTCCTTCTTCCATGAATAGAAGGCCACCTCTGTTTTTATACCAGGTAGCCATGGGCTGGAGAGGAGGCTGGGACCCTGCATAGATTCAGGGTGGAACCATAAATTCTCTGAGATAATCCTTCAATGGAGTGTAATTTTGATGTTAGGAGGCATATGAGGGAACTTTTGAAGCTGTTTATCTCACCCTCAACACCAAAAAGAACATCTTGTCTTCTACCTGTTTAGATGTTTTTTGGTGAAACTATGAAGCCCAGAGCTGGGGTGTCACTTCTTGCTGATGAAAAAAGAAGTTGAAACTTTGAGGATAATTGAAAGAGCCTAGGCATAAGATAGCACCACTGGGCAGCTGAATCAATGATCCCTAAAAGTTTGCCAACTTAGATTTTTCTTTTATATAAAATAAGTCATTTTCATTGGGGTTAAGGCACTTTTAGTAGAGTTGTCTGTTCCTTGCTACAACAATCTTAAATTATCGAACATAATGTCTTTCCCTCTAGTAGGGAGATATATCTACATAACTATGTAGATCTCTTTATCTGTATCTATATATGTATACATCTATAATATATACACATTTACATATAAAAACATGTGCTTGCCTTTATCTTAGTAGCTAAGACAAATGGTGAAACTTAGTAGCTACTAACTAATGGTTGAAGGAGCATGTTTTTACACTTTGCATGCACAAATGAGCTTTCCAATATAAGGAAAGGTAAGATATAGCTTCAATAAGAGGAGGCAACACAGAGAGATTAAATATGGAAAATAAAAGCTGGAAAGGTGGAAAGGTACTCACAAATTCTAAAGTAATAGTCAAGTGATTTCATTGCTATTGAAAGTGACTCCAAAGAGAATGATGAGTCTTTCTTTGAATTATATATACTTTTAAAGAATTATTTTAGTGAGCCCCTTTGTTGAGCACCTTCTCAGATCTCCACAATATATCAGGTGATTATGGGAGAAGAGGGAAAGCATGGGTTACAAGGCCTTCCCCTTGAGGCTGGTCTTATTTCTGAATGTTCTCACTGAGGACTCAGCTCTGCTTTCATGGAGAGTTTTATATTATATATACAGGACAGAATGCAGTGACTAGTCAAGATCTGAGGTTTCTGGCAAGTCTGTTGAATAAATAATACTTTTTTTTTCAACTTCCTTACTGCTTTCATCTTGGGATCTGCAACACTCTAAAATACTAGTCAAACTTCAGAACACCCCTGCACTATGCTTATGGGTGTTCTTTTTCAGAGATTTACTGAGGGGCAAACTGATGGATCATAGGCTGCCTAGAAAGTTACCTGAAAAATGCATATCAGACCAAGAAGCAGCCTTTTTGCCTTAACAGGTAGTCATGTTGCTGCTTCAGGACTGCACGACAGAACAGATGAAAGTGTGTTCTTATATGTAGAGCTGCAGAGTGTCAAGAGTATTTGAAAAAGTGAGATCTTTTCCTTAGGAGGAAAAAAAAAAAAGAAAAAGCTTAGGACTGGTAGACAGTAGAGACAGCTCTGGATACTTGGGAGGACAGGCTAATATTTTTGCCTTGAATTCTGGGCAGACTTTTTTTTTTTTTAACTTGCTATGGTCCATTTTTGCCAGCTAGGCCCCATGTAATCCTAGTGACATACCTACAAAGGAAATGACCATCTTTACATCATTAGTTCAATCTTAGGAAGAATAAGAAATCAATCTAAATAGAGATACAGAATTTAGCAGGATGGAAAAAAAAAAGTGAATAGCACTGAGAGATGGATCTTAAATAGTTCTAGAATTATAAATTCAAAACACAAGTTGGTGAGACATTTAGAGAAAACACTACACAAACTCATCTCTACCAGGAAAGACCTGTAGACCATGAATAAAAACAATGTTTAGGGACAACCAATCATTCCTGTAATCAACTTCAGGGTTTCTTTTGGACCCTCTAGCCTTTGGCTTCCTCATGCTGATCACTCCTCTCTCTCCAGTGTTTACCCAGACTCATCAATTTGGCATCCATATGGATTAGCTTTCTGGCTCCCAATTTAACTCCATTTCCTTGAATCTGGCAACTTTTCATTTTAGTATATTGCCTCCAAAAAAAAAAAAATCTCCATTTATATTGAACATGGCTGTCTACATATGTGTACAGCACCCATGAATTCATTTCTTTGTAAAACCTAAATTCACTTAGTGCCAACCATGTCTCAAGGATTATGCTGGGTTCTGAAAATCAGTAGTGAGCAAGGGACTGCTTTTCTAGAATTTACATGCTAAGGAGAAAAGGGTTAAAGCATTTAAAATTATTTTGACAAAAATTATTAGTAAGCTATATTAAAAAAGCATAAGGTACATTATGGCAAATAGCAAGGTTCCTTGTCTGTAGATTCAGGAACATTATCCCAAAGGAAGTGACTTCTAGAATATTCACATGACTTAAATATGAGGGGATGTGAAGTGGAGTGGAATAGAGAGGACTCCTGGATAGGACACCTTGTACAAAATTCTGAATGAGAACGAATCTGTTCTCTCTGAGGAAATGAGAGCAAGGCACTGATACTGGAGCAGATGATCATGAAATAGGGAGGGAGGAGAGGCTAGTGGACAGAGGCCTAGGTGGCAAAAGGAAAAACAAAGAGAAGGGGATGGGTTCAACTGCTATTTATGACTTGGAGAAAGGATCTTGCAAGTCAGCCTCATGTGCTCCAAACCTGTGATAAATAGCAAGCAGGAGTCCAACCTAATCTGGCAAAGTAATGAATATATAGCAACATAGTTCCCCTTGTCATATGTCTGTGAAAGTATCTGTGTGTGTGTTCATTCATGGGTGCACACCTGTGGGTATGTGCTGTGTTTAAGGTATGAAAAGCCAAGGAATAGTGATCATCACGTCTTAGTAGTCTGTGAGTAGAGAGAGGAGGGTAGTCTCAGAAAATCAAATGTGAATGAGATCCAACATCTCAAAGTAAAAATAAAGAAATAAAGAAAAAAATGAATGAATGAATGAATGAATGAATGAAACAAACAAACAAACCATGAATTAGATTCTTAAGACAGAGATGTCTTGGGAAGAACTAAGAGGCAGCCCACAGAATGGGAGAAGATATTTGCAAATGACACTACAGATAAAAGACTGGTATCCAAGATCTACAAAGAACTTCTCAAACTCAATACACAAGAAACAAATAATCACATCAAAAAATGGGCAGATGATGTGAACAGACACTTTTCCAATGAAGACATACAAATGGCCAACAGACACATGAAAAAATGTTCAAAGTCATTAGCCATCAGGGAAATTCAAATCAAAACCACACTGAGATACCACCTGACACCAGTTAGAATGGCAAAAATTGACAAGGCAGGAAACAACAAATGTTGGAGAGGATGTGGAGAAAGGGGATCCCTCTTGCATTGTTGGTGGGAATGCAAGTTGGTACAGCCACTTTGGAAAACAGTGTGGAGGTCCCTTAAAAAGTTAAAAATTGAGCTACCCTATGACCCAGCAATTGCACTACTGGGTATTTACCCTAAAGATATAGATGTAGTGAAGAGAAGGGCCATATGCACCCCAATGTTCATAGCAGCATTGTCCACAATAGCCAAATCGTGGAAGGAGCTGAGATGCCCTTCAACAGATGACTGGATTAAGAAGATGTGGTCCATATATACAATGGAATACTACTCAGCCATCAAAAAGAATGATTTCTCAACATTTGCTGCAACATGGACGGCACTGGAGGAGATTATGCTAAGTGAAATAAGCCAAGCAGAGAAAGACAATTATCATATGGTTTCACTCATTAATGGAACATAAGAAGTAGGAAGATCAGTAGGAGAAGAAAGGGAAGAATGAAGGGGGGGTAAACAGAAGGGGGAACGAACCATGAGAGACTATGGACTCGGGAAACAAACTAAGGGCTTCAGAGGGGAGGGTGTGGGGGAATGGGATAGGCTGGTGATGGGTAGTAAGGAGGGCACATATTGCATGGTGTACTGGGTGTTATATGCAACTAATGAATCATCGAACTTTACATCAAAAACCAGGGATGTACTGTATGGTGACTAACATAATATAATAAAAAATACTATAAAAAAAAGAACAAAGGATAAGCAGCTTAGATGAGTTCTTGGTTACAAAAGTACATATACAGAACTACACTACTATAAGTAATGTAGTAATATAAGTCCTATAAGGCTTTGATGTAATTAAAGGCAGGGCATTTAATACTGAGCATTACATGTGTACTCATCATTTGATATATTTTTATTCTGATTACAGTGGTAGTATAGTTTTATCAGAATAAAGATGTATTTGCATGAGTGCATTATCTGGAAATTAAAATCAAATGTGCTACAAATGTTCTCAAATTAACAAATTGATTTATATACAGTAGAAATAGTTACTGATTTATAAACACTAATGTTTGCATGTGTTTTCTGATCATACACATTTCAAACAAAATTCATTAAAACATTTCAACTCATTCAAAATTAATTTTTATAATTATATTTTGGATAAGGTTTATGTAATCATTATTTTTATGAGAACAAAATGTCTAAAACCCAATTATGTAAGGTTAAACTTTTATTGCAGGCCCAAAACTTCTTCAAGCTCATTTCTTTGTTAAAAATGATATTTTTCCCTTAATGTCAAATAAAACATTGTCGAGGTAAATATTACTTTTTTGTGAAAAGAAACAAAAACTGAAATCAGGACTTGAGCTAAGAAAGAATTGAAAACCTTAGGGCAATTTTAGCATTAAAAATGCAATCTCTTAAAGTTACATGCAGCTGTGAAAAGATTGAAACATGCACTCGCTGAAGGTAATATTCCAATTCTAAGGGAATGCTGATAAGGTTTGGCTTCTAAACAGCTTAGACTTAGCTTGGATGCAGATTGTTGGTATTCTCTGTGCCCTCCGAAGTTTTAATACTTGGATCTTTTGGCCTCACCATTTCTGTTACACATAAGTATGATGAAACAGGAACAAGAAAATATGTTTTCACTGCCTTAGGATGACTTATTTTAAGTCAAAGTTCTCAGTTAATTTTCATAGTATCAGAACTTCTGCAACGATAATAGCTAATACCGAGAGCAAAAGAAACTCTGAATTTTCCCATAATGAAATGTATTAATATTAATAAAGGTTTATTTTGAAATTTTTATTTCATTAAAAATTATGTGCAATCACGCCCATGTATATGTGCCCAAATGTCTAAAAAAATGAAGCAAAGTTTAAAGACAACAGGTTATAATATTATAACAAAGACTATAGTGTTAAATGAAATTTTAAATACCTCTTCAGAGGGTCTATCATTGCTAGGTAATACAGAAATTACTGATTTTCTTTCTTGATACTTTTCGCTCATCTGAAATTCCTAGGAAATATGCCTATGAGGCTTACAAAAATTTTAAAGTAACATAAATTTATTCACCATTAGGTAAAGTTTCTCAATAATTAGTTATTGTTAGATTATATCCCAATTCACACATAAATCATGGTTTGGAATTACCTCAATAAACTACGTATTCTTTTTGCATGCTATCAAAAGTCAAAAATGCCCCACAATAAAACAAATGCCTATTCACTTCATCCACAATGAGCAGGTATCTTAAGGGATCTCCTCCAAGGCATCAGTGACAGCTGCTCTTTCTGAGTCTGGGTATCTTGTAGATCTCTAATAAGACAAGTATGTCCTTTGCTATGGGCTCTGCTCTCTTGATTATGTGGAAATCATCCACTTTATAACCTTCGTAACCCATGAAGGGAAAAAGGAAAAACTCTTATTCTTTTAATTTCTGGAGTGCTATCTTTACGGTTTGATTTTTCTCTAATTTTCTATATCTTTGTGTCTCTATCTCTTATTTCTAGTGGAAAAGTAAGTGCTTCTGGTTCCAACTGTTACCTTTTGTTTTGTTTTGTTTTGTTTTCCCAAAGCTTTGCATTATCAACAGCCCCCCCACAACTCCTCTTCCTCTCTAGAATATATCTATTCTCTTTTTTTAAATAGGGTCAGTTTAGAAATACTAACTGGCATTTTTATGAGCACAGTACATTAGTGCATGCATACACACACACACACACACACACACACACATTTATATATCTCTGTTCAAGATCCTGAATCCTAAAAAACTGAAAAAGATCAGCAATGTACTTCCTTTCCACTAATCTCAGGCAAAATTTGGACCAAATTACCATTTTTATGACTATTTTGTAAACTTCTGTCATCATCCACCAAAAATTAAGCACAATGCTGCCAATGATGTTCAATGCGTATAGTACAGGGCAACATTTTTTCCATTAAAGAACTCCAGGGATTCCAATGCTAAGGAATCACAAATGAGACTTTTTCCTGAAGGAAAGAGGAGGGAAATATAAGATCCACAACGCAGCTCTTCTGTTAAATATTGGTGATTAACCATTGAATATCACTCATCTCCTTGTAAAATCATACATTCCCATAGCATGTATAGTGTTGGGAACTTAAGGAACAGATGTATCTCTTCTAATACTTAGAGATTTTAGTCCAAACACCTATGATAAATTTTAAGTGCTGAACACTAACATCCAAACTTCATATGGCATTAAAAGTGCTCTCCATGCCTCACAAGTGTGTTTCAAGAGCCCCAAACTCTACTTTCCCTCAGAATAAACCTAAAGCCATCAAGTAAACAAACAAATAAATAAAATTACATGTGTGTAAAAAAATGTGCTCTCCAGCACAGGAAGTAGAAATTTTAATTTACTACTCTACTTGGAATTTCAAGTTAATCTTCTAAGATCATCTGTCTTGCAAAATATATTTACATATCAATTTACTAAACTGGAATTAGAATATTTGTAGGAACGGACATATGTACAAAAATACTGATTAAATGTAATATAGATTTTTAATTATTGTTAGCATGTTTTAAATTAGAATTATGATTGTTACAAAAGCAAAGAGAAACACTGACATATTATTATATTTTATCTTTAAATATTCACCAATTTTTGTCTTTATTTCCCTCAGTTTATTAAATTAGTAATATTGAATTGGCAAACATACATGTAAAACCGTATGTATGAATTTCAATACATGATAAAAAGTCAGCGAAATTTGAATGAAGCATTGGAAGAAATATCTTGAACAAAACTAGAAAACAAATTCATTGTTAATATATTGAAAACCACAAAAGAAAATCTCTCCTTATTATCCTAAAATAACAAAATTTATTTGTAATTTCCTAGAAGTGGTTGAGTAAGGTAATTAAATTTTTTTGTTAGTGACTCAATACTTTCAATAAAAGGCAATTCTAACAAAGGAAGTACATAGTGGTCTTTTCACTCACATTCTTAGTGATTAATTTCTCACTTTCCATAGAGTGATACTTGAAATTTTATATGATTGGGCATTTATACTTTGTAGCAACAAACAAATCAATTGGTGCTGCTCCAGATAATATGTGCTAATATTTCACTTACACTGTGCTTAAGAGGAAAATTATTGAAGACATGTCAGCTAATGTGTGAAATAGGTAAGATATTTGGTACATTCTTCCTTACAATTTTTAGGCACTACTACATAGTTTATTTGCTTCTAATTCCCCAATATCTCTTCTTTTAAGTTAGGGACACAAGTTGAGTCATATTTCTCAGTGCTTTTGAAAGCTCCCTTTTAGAGCAACGATATCGAATCAAAATATTCTGATTTAGTATACACTGAAACTTTGGTGTCTCACAGTCAACCCTCCAAAATTTTTAAATTTATTTATGAACTTATAATCAATTCCATATATTCAGAGAAGGTAAAAATAATGGCTGAGAACATTTGCATCTTAGTTGATTTGATTTTCTTTTTGTACATATACTATCACTTAAAATAATGGAGAGAACACTCAGCAAGGGGTCAGGAGACCTAACTTCTAGGCCTCCATTAGATAGTCATGAAGTGTGCAATTAGCCTCCATTTCCCTACCTGTAAATGACCTTCCCACTATCCTAAGTTGTTCCTATGAGGATTTTATTTTTATTTAATTTCAAGAAAATTATATAAAATCTTTACATCTCATCTCCTCTTTTCAGACACATAAAAAAACCAAGCTGCTTCCCTGCATTATCTAGTTATTGCCCCTTTCTTGTTATTCATTTTAAAGCCAAACTACTATTTGTCATGGGAACAAATATACGACAGTAGCAAAGACACATCATTTGCAAGCCCCAGTTGTACACTTTCAGGTGCATCTTTTCAGAAATTTTTAATGCATGTATATTCTCATTATGTGGTGATGAGATTATGTTCCACAAAACCATTTCTACCATTCTTTTGCAAGCAGATATTTATTGGCCATTTTCATCTCAATGCTTTCTATATAACATTTGAATAACATTCTACGGAATGGTCATTTATAATGCATTTAATTAGTTCCTATTAATAGACTTCTAAATAATTTTCATTGCTTTTTTTTGCTATTACAAATATAATGTAACCAGCATCTTCATATATTTATCTAAATTGCTTTTTATTTCAAATTATTAACAGTACCATTGCTGGATCAAAGCAATGAGCATCTTAATTGCCCAGAGATTGTTCAACTGCTCTCCAGAAATTTTATTATTATATTCACTGGTAGTGCATTAGCATGTTGCTTTCCTCCATACCTGCCCAAATGGGATATTTTACACTTAACATTTTTGCCAATCTGACACTGACATTTAATTGACATTTCTTTAGTTATGTGTGAGTTTGAACATATACATCTCTTTTCCATATCTATATTATTTAAAATCCTTTTACATGATTAGCCTAACAATTCTTTAGTAAGGAATCTATATGTTATGATTCCATTTTACTATCTACTCTAAAAGGTGAATATATAATAGATTGCCAATGTAGAGAATTTGGAAAATACAGAAAATCTAACAAAACCATTGAACAAGAACCTGCAGAAGAAAAGGAAATGCTGCATTAGTTTAAGATAAAGACTAAAAAATATCCATTGGATTGGGTTACTGGGAGGGGTCCAAAGCCTAGAATCTTCTTTATCTATCCTCAGACTTAGTGAATTATTAAGCACTGCCAGTTATTCCTTCTATTATCTCTCATTATCATCCCTCCTCAGCTTTTCTTACTCACCATAGTATTTAATTTCTGATAATCTTCTCTCTGTGCTAGCCCTACATCCAATGTTCAAATCTCCACTCTTCCAGTCCCTCATAATGCTGCCAGAGCAATAGTTGAAACTCTAAATCCGATGGCATCACTTTCCTAATTTCTTCATTTCTTTACCATCTTCAGCAGATAAAACAGACAAACTCCTGTGAAGGTACTCTATAAGTACTTTGAGTCCATATTTCTGCCATTTTAACCACCTTCCAGAACCAACTCAATTTTTTTTTTTACTGTGTCACATACTGTACTTTTATAATAATGAATTATTTATTTGTAGTTCTTGAAAAATGTCATGTTGTAATATCATGATATTTTTATCTATCCCTCTGAATAGTTTCTCTTTGGATTTCAGATCAGACATAACTTTCAGGATATAGACATTCTACTCTGAATTCTCTCATCTGAGATAGATATTTCTTCTCATGTCACTGGACTTCGAACATACTACTACTATGGAAGATATCATATTAAAACTGAAATTGCTGATTGTATGCCTGTTTTTCTACTTGGTGTGAGCTCCTTTGCAGTAGCGATCATGTCTCTGGTTTGAGTAAAAGTGTCCTGCCAAGGATATTCCAGAAATAGAGCCTAAGAGGACAACTTCTGTGCAAGTTATTCATTAAGGAAACAAGACACTGGCTGAAGCAGAACAAAGAAAGAGAAGAGGCCAGGCAAGGGTGTAATCCCAAAAAAAAAAAAAAAAAAAAAAAAAAGCCCAGAGAGAATGGGCTTCAGCCTCATGCTATCAGGAAACTTGAGAGTATTCTGATTTAGAAATATAAGCCTCAGACCTATTAAAATCCAGGTAATGAATCTGGAGCTTTCTTATTTCTGCATCTCTCAGTAATTAATTGGGTGGAAGCCTTGAGGGTAGGAACACCCCCAGGTACTTCCAGCTCTCTGCAAGTGAGGGCCAAGTAACTCTAGGAGCTAAATGACAGTGCTCAGAATAAAACTTTATGTAGGCACTTAATAAATTTTGAATGGCTGGGTGGATGGAAAAATTATAAATTCTGGAACTTGGGTTTGCTTAGAAGACAAGAGAAAGATACTAACGACTTTTGATGAAGAGCATGGTACCTCAAAATGATAAATTAAATAGAGTAGTTTAGAAGCACTGTGAAGAGTTCCTTCCAACTTTCCTCTTGTGATTGAGTTCAAGTTTCAAAGCATTATATTCTAAAAATATGCAGGGAATAATCCCAATCTTTTGGTAACTGATTTGAGACCTGATTTGTGACCTATTATGTGATCTATTCTGGAGAATGTTCATTTGCACTTGAGAGGAATGTATATTATGCTGCTTTAGGGTGGAATGCTCTGTATATATCTGTGAAGTTCTTCTGGCTCAGTGCATCATTTGAAGCCCTTGTTTCCCTGTTGATCTTCTGCTTAGATCATGTGCCCACTGCTTTGAGTGGGGTGTTGAAATCTCCTACTATTATTGTATTAGTATCAATGTGTTTAATTTTGTAAACCACATTGAGATGCCACCTGATGCCGTTAGAATGGCAAAAAATGACAAGGCAGGAAACAACAAATGTTGGAGAGGATGTGGAGAAAGGGGATCCCTCTTACATTGTTGGTGGGAATGCAAGTTGGTACAGCCACTTTGGAAAACAGCATGGAGGTCCCTTAAAAAGTTAAAAATTGAGCTACCTTATGATCCAGCAATTGCACTACTGGGTATTTATCCCAAAGATAAAGACGTAGTGAAGAGAAGGCCATATGCACCCCAATGTTCAGAGCAGCATTGTCCACAATAGCCAAATTGTGGAAGGACCCAAGATGCCCTTCAACAGATGACTGGATTAAGAAGATGTGGTCCATATATTCAATGGAATATTACTCAGCCATCAAAAAGAACGATTTCTCAACATTTGCAGCAACATGGACGGGACTAGAGGAGATAATGCTAAAGCAAGATAAGTCAAACAGAGAAAGACAATTATCATATGGTTTCACTCATTTATGGAACATAAGAAGTAGGAAGATTGGTAGGAGAAGAAAGTGAAGAAGGAAGGGGGGGTAAAAAGCAGAGGGAATGAACCATGAGAGATTATGGACTCTGGGAAACAAACTGAGGGCTTTAGAGGGGAGGGGAGTGGGGGATCGGGATAGGCTGGTGATGGGTATTAAGGAGGGCACATATTGCATGGTGCACTGGGTGTTATACGCAAGTAATGAATCTTGGAACTTTATATCAAAAACTTGGGATGTACTGTATGGTGACTAACATAATAAAAAATTTTTATAAAAATAAATTAATTAATTAAATAAAATGAGATTCTTGTAGACAGTTTATGGGTGGGTCTTGCTTTTTTATCCAATCTGATACCCTGTGTATTTTGATTGGAGCATTTAGCCCATTTACATTCAGATTAACTATTGAAAGATATGAATTTTGTGCCATTTTATTACCTATAAAGTCCCTGTTTCTATAGATTGTTTCTTTCTGGTCTATGTTACTTTTGGGCTCTCTCCTCACTTACAGGATCCCCTTTAACATTTCTTGCAGGGCTGGTTTAGTGATCACAAATTCTTTTAGTTTCTGTTTGAAAGATTGGAAGAATTTTAATTTGACCTTTCATTTCCCAAAATGTTTTGGGAGTACTAGGAAGGAATGTAGCCCTCTGGACAGGAATCAGAGAAACTATTCATTGTTCTGCCTCTATCCCGCTGAGAGACCTTGGACCAGTCATTTAAACACTGGCCCTCAATTTACTTGTCTATAAAACAAGAGGACTAGACTAGATCATTTGTTCTCCTCAGGGGCAGCATTGTCCCCAGAAGGGACATTTGGGCCATGTGTGGGAGAAGTTCTGGTTGTCACAGGCTTGGACAGTGTTACTGGCATTTAGCAAGTGTGGACAATGATCATATAGTTTCACTCCTATGTGGAGTATAATAAACAGCACAGAGGATCATAGGGGAAGGAAGGGAAAACTGAATGAGAAGTCATCAGAGAGGGAGAAAAACCATGAGAGATTCTTAACTATAGGAAACAAACAGGGTTGCTGGAGGGGAGGTGGGCAGGGGGGTGGGGTGACTGGGCAATGAGCATTAAGGAGGGTACATAATGTGATGACCACTGTGTGTTATACGCAACTGATGGGTTGTTGAACACTACATCTGATACTAATGATGTACTATATGTTGGCTAATTGAATTTAAATAAAAAGAGAGAAGCATTGTGAAGAATAGATTAATGAAAGGGAAGTTTAAAAGCAGAAACACCATTTAGGAGAAAATTGTCATGGTGATAAGGTCCTGTTCTAGCATGGAAACAGCAGTAACAGAAGGTAAGACATGCTTTTGATTGATATTATAAATAATGATTCAATCATTCTTGAAGACTTGTGTAGATATGTGAGACAAAGGAAGAGAGGGAAAAGAGCTTTAAACCCAGATAAGTATGAGATTACTTACAGAAAGGGAAAAATCAGAACATACTGGGAGTTGGGTTAGGTTGGGCTGGGCATCAAGGATAGTATTAAAATTCAGATCTAGACATGGTGGGTGTCAGTAGGAACAAGCAGCCAAATATTCAGAAGGCATATTGGAAAAGTGAGATTTGATCTCAGAAGACATGACAGGCTGGAAATATAGATATGAGACTGAGGTTTGAAGATAGGAGAGCTGAATGAGACAGGAAAGGGAATTTAAGAAAGATGTTATGGGACAAAGATAATAAAGAAGACCAGAACTATGGCAAATACCACATGTAGAGAAAGGAAAGAAAGGTGACTGGGAGCGGTAGAGGAGAAATAAAGGAACAAACACACAGCAATGTGGTTTCAAGGAGATGAAGACAAGAGAAAGATTCAAAATGGACAGGGTAGTTTTAGCCTTAAGCCCTTAAGAGTTCAAATAAAATAGAATTGAGAAAAATATTAGGTGACAAATAGAAGAAATCCTTTACATACTTAAAGAGTTACATTTGGTGGTGAAAATTCAGGTCAAATGACAAAATATATACCAATAAAAAGAACACACATCCTTATGTTCCTCCAATAGAAACGTAAATTGGTACAACTTTCTAGGGAAGCATTTTGGCAATATATGACAAAAATGTTTTAATATTTGGATAATTTATTCTAGCAATTTCATCATATCCTTGTAATCCTAAGAAATCAACCAGATTTAAAGTTTGTCATTTATATCCACAGATGATTCATAATCATGTTAGTAATAGTAGCAAAACATTGTAAACAGTCTAAATGTTCAGCAGGAGTATGTTTAAATTATGACAGAAACAAAAGACGAAATCTTATATAATCATTATAGACTATGATTTTAGAGATTATGTAATGACAAAAATTCTTTGATAAATATTATGAAAAAGGGAAGGCTATTAAAGTACATATTACAACATTGAAAAAGTTTATTTTATTTATATTGTGTGCATGTGTATATATGTGTATTTACATATAGAACTTCAGACACAAATATACATGCACACGTATACCTATAATTATAACCAAAATATGAATACTGATGAGCAAATCTTACTTAACTGATTATAACTCTCTATATTTTTCAGTTTTTTCAGATGAAGCATGTTAGGTTTTTTTTTTTAAGTATAATTGGATTGTAAAGATATATATTCATGATATAATCATAACATAGAGACCATTGCTGTCCAATATGGAAGTTATTAGAGACTTGCAGCTATTCTACCTTAAATTTTAAGTAATTAAAATTATATAAAAGTAAAAATTTAGTTCTTCAGTTTTGTGAGCCCTATTTCAACATCTTAATAGTTATATGTAACTGTGCAATACTGATTTATAGAATGTTTCCATCATAGCAAACAATTTTATTAGACAAATAGAGACTACTAATTTAAGAAATGTGTGGGGCAGATCTATTTTTTTTAATGATAATTTTTTAAAAAAGGCTAGGGGCGCTTGGGTGGCTCAATTAAGCATCTGCCTTTGGCTCAGGTCATGATCCCAGAGTCCTGGGATCCAGCCCTGTGTTGGGCTCCTTGCTCAGCGGGGAGCCTGCTTTACCCTCTCCCTCTGCCTGCCGCTCCCCCTGCTTGAGCTCTCTCTGTCTGTCAAATAAATAAAATCTGTAATAAAAAAAATGCTAGTAGAAATTCTGGAACTAAAACAATGTAACAACCAAAACAACAGCCTAAATTAAGAACTCAACTGATAAGATGCAGAAGAGATAATTAACTGAAAGATAGGGAAGGAAGAATAATCTATAATGATGCAATGAAAGAATAAAAATGAAAAACAGAATATAGGAAAAGGTATATAAAAGTATATAATTTTACATTATATGTATGTTGGTTTAAATATACCCGTATATATGACTATGTATACTTCTTGGTATTTGTTCTAGGAAAATTACATGCCAATATGTGCCAAGATATTCAAGAATGTTCTGAATGGCATGATTTATAACCATTACATTATTTAAGTGGTAAAACTATTTAAGTGGTAAAACTAATAAAAGAATGATTTCTATAAAATTTGAACAGTGTAGTTATTACCCTTTCAGTGGAAGAAAGGAATGTATACTGGCATTGTATGATTTCATGATATAAGCGGGGAGTTTTTGGTGTTCACTTTATATAAATTTGTTGTGCTGTACATTTACGTTTTATGAACATTTAAGTGTATGTTCTTTAGTAAAGTTTAAAATAACTAACAGCTAACCAGGGAATAAATGATGCTTAAATTCATATGTAGCCAACTTCAATACAATTTAGGGGAAGGTCAACACACATACACACAGACACAAACACACACACACACACACACACACTGATAATGCCAAAATCCTTTCCCTGCTCAAATGATAAAGACTCAAATCTTTAAAGCAGCTCACAAGGCCCTGTGTGGTCAGTTCTCATCTGGTCTGTTCCCCTCTCCACTTCACTCTGTATTCTATCAATATTACTTTCAATATTTCCAGTGCCTACACCCTGGGACATTGCACTGCTTCTCCTCAACTGATACAGCATTCCTTTCCTCTTCAACCTCATAACTTATCTCAGAGATCATTTTCTCAGGGAACATCAGCGCCACCAAATGAAGAGTGGACTTCTTGCACACTGTCTAAGAAGGACATTCTTACCTTCCTTCAGATCATCCTTCATTTGTAATTTAACTTCCTCAATGCAATTACCTGAATAATGTCTGCTTTCCCATGAGGTTATAAGCACTGTCGGGAATATAATTTTTACCAATGAACCTCAGTGGACATTGGCTAATAAATAATGATTTAATTAAAGACAAATAAGGTTTTGGGTAAATCAAGTTTAAGAAATCTTTGGATTACAGAGGTGGGTAGATACAGTAAGCTGCTGGAAATATGCATCACTTGTTCTTAGGAATGGTCTGTCTAAAGTTAGAAGTTTGGGAGAGAAGAGGCAGGGAAGATGGCAGAGTAGGAGGACCCTGAATTCTCCCTGTCCCAGAGAAACAACTAAATAACACTCATATCAGCATAAAATAATTTGAAAAGTGATCCAAAGACTAGTAGAAAAATTCCACAAGTAAAGGTAGAGAAAAGGCCGTACATAAGAAGTTAGGAAGAGTATAGATGTGGTTTGGGAGCAAAATAGATCTTAGCGTATGGTATCAGGAGGGAGCTAGGGTTGAAGAGAAGGGTGAGAAAGAGACCATCACATCAGGGATCCTTCATGGGAAAGATAAATCCCTACAATTGGCTTTGAAAGCAAGAGGGGCCGAATTTCATGCATTTTTGCAACCAGCAGGACTTAAAGCCTGGAATTTTAAAAATCAGTGGGCTTGATTTTGGGAGAACCTGGAGGGCATGAGGAGCTGAATCCCTGCCCTTAAAGAAACAGCACCACAAACAACCTGTGCAGATATAGCATAGAGCCAGCGGTTTGCAAAATGCCTGGGGCATAGGAGAGTGAGAGCTACTTACTCATCTCAGAGTGTGTCTGAGAGTCAGGGATCACATGAAGACCCCTCTGGGAAGAAAGGAGTTGGCATGCGCCATTCCCTTCTCCCACTCCCCAGCATAAACACCTCCACCTGCAGGAACCAGCAGAGCACCTATACCCACTACCTAACTTGTTTATAGCAAGCCCTATCCCCTCATGCTTAGGCAGATGGTCCCTTCCCAGTCACATTTGCCTTAGTCCCTGCCCTGCAGCCCCCTTACTGCAGATGGCTGACACAAACCCCTCCAACACCTCTTCTCCTGATCCATGTGTTTTGTGGGGCCTCAGTTCTGGTGGCAGCCATCTCATTTTGTACACATGCCAGCACACACCTTGTTAAAACATGCCCCACATGGGTGGGGACCAAAAAGTACCCACAACAGGCAAAGAGAGCCTCTGCAAACAACTGGACTGAGGAAAAAAACACCAGGACTCAAGAGCACAGGACACATAACACACATAGGAAACATTCCCTGATGCATCGGGTCCTGGGGACGAGGAACCACTGCACTGCAGGACACTAGAGGATCTTTGCTTCGTTAGGTTATTACCTTCAAGAGCAGGAGACATAGCTGACTTCCTCACACACAGAAACAGACACAAAGAGTTAGACAAAATGAAGAGACAGAGGACTGTATCCTAAATGAAAGAACAGGACCAAACCACAGCCAGAGACCTAAGTGAAACAGATATAAGTAATATGTCTGATAGATAATTTAAAGTAATGATCATAATGATACTGGATTTGAGAAAAAAGTGGGGGACATCAGTAAGACCGTTAAAGAGATAAAAAAGAAACAACCAAAGATGATGAGCACAAAAAAATAAAATTAAAATACACATACTGGAATAAATTGCAGGCTAGAGGAAGTAGAGGAATGAATTAATGATCTGGAAGACAGAGTAATGGGAAATAATCAAGCTGAACAAATAAGAGAAAAATAACTATGCAAATTGAGAATACTTTTAGACAACTCAGTGAGTCCATCAAGCATAATAACATTGTTATTATAGAGATCCCAGAAGAAGAAGAGAGAAAACAAGGGACAGAAAATTTATTTGGAGAAATAATAGCTGAAAACTTCCCTAATCTGGGGGAAGGAAATAGATATGCAGATTCAGGAGGCAAAGAGGTCCCCTACACTAATCAACCCAAGGAAGTCCACACCAAAACATATAGTAATTAAAATGGCAAAAAGAAGTGACAAAAAAAAAAAATTTAAAAGAAGCAAAATAAGACAGTTCCATCCAAGGGAAACCCCAAAGGCTATCAGTGAATTTTTCAGGAGAAATCTGTAGGCCAGATGGGAGTAGTATGATAGATTCAAAGTGCTGAAAGGGAAAAATCTGCAGCCAAGAATACTCTATCCAGCAAAGATATCATTCAGAATAGAAGGGAAGATAAAGAGTTTCTCAGGTAAACAAAAGTTAAAGGAATTCATGACTACTAAACCAGCCCTACAAGAAATATTAAAGGAGACTCTTTGAGTGGGAAAGAAAGACCGTAAATGAGAGTATGAAAAGTAAAAAACATGAAAGTAGTTAAAAATAAGTATTTCTATAAAAATCAGTCAAGGGATTAATAAACAAAAAAAAAGATGCAATATATAATACGATATACCTAAAACATGGGGGAGGGTGAGAGGAGTAAAGAATGGTTTCAGATTTAAGCGACCATCAACTTAATATAGACTGTTATATGTAAAGTGTTATTTACAAATCTGATGTTAATCACAAATCAAAAATCAGTAATAGACAAAGAATAAACAAAAAGAAATCCAAGTGTATCACTAAAGAAGGTAAAAAAAAAAAAAACATGAAAAATAGCAAGAAATGGATCAGAGAAAAACTACAAAAACAACCACAAAACAAATAAAAATAATAGTAAGTACACACCTATAAGTGTTTGCTTTGAATGTAAATGGACTAAATGCTCCAATCAAAAGACACAGGGTGACAGAGTAGATTAAAAACAAAAAAGCAAAACAAAACAAAACAAAACAAAGAACCCCACAAGACCCATGTATATACTGCCTGCAGGAGACTCATTTCAGACCTAAAGACACCTGCAGATTGAAAGTGAGGGGATGGCAAAACATTTACCATGCAAACAGATGCCAAAAGAAAGCCAGGGTAGCAATGCTGATAACAGACAAGATAGGCTTTAAAAGAAAGAGTGTAACAAGAAACAAAGACACTATATAATAAAGAGGGCAATCCTAAAAGAATATATAACAATGTAAATATTTATGCACCCAACATTGGGACACCTAAATAAATAAAAATAGTTAATAACAAGCATAAAGGAAGTAATTGGTAGTCATACAGTAAGAGTAGGGGACTTTAACACCCCACTTACATCAATGGACAGATCATCCAAACAGAAGATCAACAAGGAAACAGCTGCTTTGAATGATGCACTGGACCAGATGGATCTATCAGATATATTCAAAACATTCTATCCTAAGACAGAATACACATTCTTTTCAAGTGTATACAGAAAATTCTCCAGAATAGATCCCATATTATGCCACAAAACAAGTCCCAACAAATTAAAAAAGACTGAAGTTTTAGTATGCATCTTTTGTGACCACACTGTGAAACTAGAAATTAATCACAAGAAAAAATCTGGAAAGAGCACAAATACATGGAGGCTAAAAATCATGCTACTAAAGAATGAATAATTCAGCCAAGAAATCAAAGAAGAAATAAAAAATTAGGGATGCCTGGGTGGCTCAGTCAGTTGAGTGTCTGACCTCAGCTCAAGTCATGATCCTGGGGTCCTGGGATCGAGCCCCGTGTTGGGCTTCCTGCTCAGTAGGGAACCTGCTTCTGCAGCTCCCCCTGCTTGTTATCTCTCTGTCAAATAAATAGATAAGATCTTTAAAAAAAATGAAATAAGAAATTACATAGAAACAAAGGAAAATGGAAACACAATGGTCCAAATTTTGGGGATGCAGCAAATGCTGTACTTCTTAAGCTATTCCAAAAACTCGAAGAGGAAGGAAAACTTCCAAATTCCTTCTAGAAGGCCAGTGCTACCTTGATACCAAAACCAGATAAAGACACCACAAAAGAAGAGAACTAAGAGCCAATATATATGAACATAGATGCAAAAATCCTCAAGAAAATTCTAAAAGAAGACATCCAGATGGCCAATAGACACATGAAAAGATACCCAACATCACTCATCATCAGGGAAATGCAAATGAAATCAACAATGATATATCACCTCACACCTGTCAGAATTGCTAAAATCAAAAACAAGAAAAAAAAAAAACTGTTGACAAGGATGTGGAGGGAAAGGAACCTTCATGCACTGTTGGTAGGAATGTAAAGTATTTCAGCCAGTGTGAAAAACAGTATGGAGTTTCCTCAAAAAATTAAAAATGGAACTACCCTACGGTCCATTGAACTACTGGGCATTTACCACTGAAATACAAAAATACTAATTCAAAGGGATATATGCCTTCCTATGTTTATAGCAGCATTATTTACAATAGTCAAACTATGAAAATAGCTCAAATGTGCATCTATAGATGAATGGATAAAGAAGAGGTAGTAAATATATACAATGAAATATTATTCAGCCATAAAAAGAATAAAATCTTGCCATTTGCAACAACATGGATAGATCTAGAGTATTATGCTAAGCAAAATAAGTCAGAGAATGACAAATACCATATGATTTCACTCATACATGAAATTTAAGAAACAAAACAAAATAGCAAGAGGAAAAAAAAAGAGACACACACACAAACCAAGAAACAGATTGTTAACTATAGTCAACAAACTGATGGTTACTAGGGGGGAGCTTGGTGGAGGGATGGGTTAAATAGGTGATGGAGATTAAAAAGAATCATGATGAACATGGAGAAAAGTATGGAAGTGTTGAATCACTATAATGTACACCTGAAATTAATATAACACTGTATGTTAACTCTACTGGAATTAAAATAAAAATTTAATAAAATTAAATAAAATAAAGTTAGCAATTTGGGAACCATCAGTAGTGCCAGCATAACTGATAGTGGATAGTGATCTTAGAAGAGGTGATAGAAAGCTTTAAAAAAAAAAAATGAGAACAAAACACAAGTCCCCTATAACTTAACCACAACATATTTACCATCTCGACCCCTTCCCAAGATCTATACCTTGATCCTCTGGGCCTTTTTGCCTTTCCTGAAGTATTTTTCTCACTTCTCTGTTTCTTTATGCTTTTTCTCCCTTGCAATGACTGTCCTTTCCCCCTCTCATTATTCACTGAAACCTGGTCATAACTTCCACAGTAGATATTGATTCTATTTCTTCTCCTTCCTTTGCTTAATTTGTGACCCTAGCTCAAAGTGAAATATCTCCTCCTTCCTGTTAAAGATTTGTTTTACTTCTCAGATAAGATTTTAAGGTCCTTTAAAAAAGTTCTAGGGGTGCCTGGGTGACTCAAGTCAGTTAAGCAACCAATTCTTGATTTTGGCTCAAGTCATGATCTCAGGGTCCTGGGACTGAGCCCCATGTCGGGCTCCGTGCTCAGCGTGGAGTCTGCTTGAGATCCTCTTTCTTCCTCTCCCTCTGCCCTCCCTCTGCTCACACACACTCTCTCTCCCTTTCTAAATAAACAAACAAACAAATAAATATCTATCTTAAAAAAAAAGTCCTATCCCCCACTGTCTCACAATATGCTCCACAGTCCACAATTCTGAAGTTTAAAAAATACCAATGCTTAAAACCAGATTTTTAAAATAATATTACTTTATTTGGCACCAAAATTTGACCTGATCTGAACTCATTGAGTGGCAAAGCCTGAGTTCAGCTGATGTGAGTTCAAAGCTGGTGCTGTCTAGAGCTTAAAAACGTGACTTGAAAATGCCATGGGATGACATTATCATTCTAAAATCCACTCCCCCCCCAAATTAAAAACTCTAAATTCCAAACACATATATTCACAAACACTTCCTATAAAATTGTACATCTGCACATTTTATTGTATCTTGCACTTGGTAGTTTTGATAAATTTTAAATATTGCCAAATGAGTGCATAATTGGTTTCTGAGACCCTGTCAATTTCACACAACATATAGAATGCTTACCTCTTGTGGGATGCTGGAAGCCAGCTGATACACTTATGAATAATGTATTTACTTTCCCCCAAGAAGGTCCCCATCTAGTGACTAATGCCTACGCAGACAAGAAAGAATGACGGTCTGGTGAAGGATGCATGCAACATAAACATGTTAGGATGGAGAAATGCAAAGAACTAAATGTAAGAGCAAAGTTTTTTGATATTACACATTAGAGTAGGTTGTTTTGCATTTTTTAAGAAAAATATTCTATTAATGATCATTTTTGTTTATAGAAATATGATTCATACTTGTAAGCAAAAAACAGAAAGATAGGGGAAGCAATTCAGATGATCCAGACTCTATTAGTTCTCTAGTAAACAGGTTGTACATTTAGATTCTAGTAACACTTTGAAGAGTTGAAAGAATGTAACATTAGAGATAAAAAAAAAAAAATCAAAGAGTGAAGAATCCATTTTCTGTTTTCCACAGATTTATCTTGGAAAATGTGAAGCATTCAAAGAACAGAATGTATGATTGTATTGAAGTAACCAATGCTGATACTAAAGAAAAGGACGGCCTTTGAAAGAGCCCCATGGCTTCAGAGAGTCCATTCATGATTTCCTTCACTTTTCTGAATTTCAAAAAAAGAAAACCTATAGAAAATGAGGAGTTTTACTTCTACTCACTACTCCTAGTTGCTTCTCTAATTCACTTCTAGCTGTTGGTATTTTCCTCTTTATCATATGCTGTGTAATATATTCTCATGTCCCGGGACCTGGACATGGGGTAAAACTTAGCCCCAGATCCAGGATTAGAGCACACACATAGAATGAAGAGACTTTAGAACGGAGGCCGGGGGTCAGAGCGCAAAGGGAGCATAGTTACATTTCTGGAACAATAATTCTACTGTTTATTTAGTACTTCCATGAAATAAACGTATTTTCCTTTGCATTTAAATACATTTATCATATGTTTTTAGTTTTAATCTATCTCAAGTAATTCAACTTCCATTTTATGTCATTATGTTTATTATTGACCTCCTTCTTGTAGGGTTTCTATAATCATCTGAAAAGTTTAGGAAAAAAGAAATAATTATGGGATGTGATGGAGGTGCTTACTAAGGCTATGATGGTAATTGTCCTGCAATATATACATATGTAAAATTAACATGTTGTATATCTTAAACTTACACAATTTTATATGTCAATTATTTCTCAATAAAACTGAAAACTTCACACTTTCATGGAGTTTACATTATACTCAGGTATGCTAGATAGTCTCCAACAACTCTTCTGGAACCACTTCTCATTATCCTACTGTGCTTTGAGCTCTGGCCACTGACCTCAAGTACTGCTTGACTCCCTTGTTTTCTGGCTTCTTGTTGGTTTGGCCAATGAAAAACAAAGGGAGAAGACTGGAGGGAAAGAGTGAGCATCTGAGTATTTTTTCTAAGGGTCTTCCCCAGTAGGGTATGGCTTGGCAGCAACTTTTTTTCCCTATACACAGTAAGCTACAGATCTTGTAATTTCAAGTAACTGCTCCCTCCCTGGCTCCTTCAGACAATGGAAATAAGATTAGTCCACGTAGCATTCTTATAACTTGTGGGATTTTTAGAATTTGTCCATATACTTGTAAATAGTCTTTTTGTAAACTCTTTCCATTTGACCCCTTTGAGTGTGCCATCTATTTCCTGAAGGTTTCTGAGTAATCAATAGCGTTAGGAAGGAAATAAAATTCACAAAATAATTGAAAAAGAACTTCAGCAGATGCTGTCAGCCACCCATCTATATCTTCTTGTCCCTCCCCACCTACACCATTACCTTTCTGTGCCTTTACCTGAGTTCTTTCCTTAGCTGCTAGTCTGCTGGGCTCGAGAGAGGAGCAGGTGTGGCACGCTGGGAGCTTGTACTTTCCTTTCACCACCTTTTCCAGCAATCTTGAACCAATAACTGATCGGATATTCCTGACAAAATCCTCAGCTCCTTAAATCCTGGTTGAAAGTACTTTGAGGCATTCTTCACACTGTCTCTCAGCATTCACCAGTGGGATTAGCCCCAGTTGCCTACAGCAGTCATCTGCTTAATAACATACCCTTTATTGGCTTTGAGACAGGTAGTTGGTGGGCGGGGCTCCGGAGGCAGAGGGAGAGAGAATCTTAAGCAGGCTCCATACCCAGTGCAGAGCCCTACACAGGGCTCCATCTCAGGACCTGCAATCATGACCTGAGACGAAATCAAGAGTCAATGCTTAACCAAATGAGCCACGCAGGCACCTCTTCTTTATCTGACATACTTGTTCATCCCACTGCGATGATACACAGACACACTCACACTACATTAAACTCGCATTCTTGCGCAATGCTAAGCTCTGTAAGGTTTTGAGAAGAGAGACACGCTCTTATTTAGGTTTTTATAGCTCCTATCAGGACTTTGTGTCCAGAGAGATTTGAAGGGATGTGAGGGCAGAAGCAGTGAGAACTGTCAAGGAGGTTAGTTGGTCCAGTGCACTAGTCATCGAGGGCGCTAATTCAGGAGAAAGATGACAAGGGCTTGCTGGAGAGCAGTAGTAGTGAAGAAAAGAAAGGTCAGATTCTTGGTCTTGTTTCTAGATCTCCTGATCAACACTTACCGAAATATATTATTTGTCATACAAACCAAGATAGATATAGTCCTAATCCTCCTTTTAGAGCTGTGGAAAGCAAGTTTAGGAAAGTAAAGTAAGCTATGTAAAGTCCCAACTGTAGAGCCCAGAGCTCTTGCGTCCCAGAACCAGCACTTCCATCAGGGAGGCTGTCATAACATTAGAATGAGTAGAGGTAACAGCAGGCAGTGAACTGACAGTGAGAAAAATAGAGAGGACAGTAGAAAATAACAAGGGTGGATAACACTTTCAGGAATTTTGGCAGCAAAAGAAAAAACGATATGGAGTAACTAATAGACAAAAGGCACACTTTTTGTTTTGTTTTCCTGTTTTTCTTTTTAACCCGGGAAAAACTTATTCTTGTTTACATGCTCAGCAGAAGACACATTGGAAAAAATACTTCATGTTATGGAGTAAAAGGGAATAATTGATCAAAGTAGGCTTGGTAGCAGACAGATGTTAAAGTATATTCAAGGGGTTTAAATCATAAGTAATTTACAAATATCTACAAATACATGCTCATTATAAAATATTCAATAAGAGAAACATACAGACAAAACAAATCTATGCCAACGTGCACCCCATTTGCAACAACCCTAAATGCCACTGCTTTTGCTAAAGTCACCATACTTCAGTGGGGTTAACCTTCCAAATATTTGTGTGCATCTATGTGTGTGTTTAAATTTTTGCATAGAATGAGTCACAATAACCTTTTTTGTCACGTGCTTTTTAGTTATAATCTATTTTTGAATTGTTTCCACATCAGCAAACATGAATGTTATATTATTAATATTTCAATTATGACATCAGCTGCATAATGATACTACTTTAAAGATCAGCCGCGCTTAAATTTTTTTTTAATAAACATTTACTTTTAGAATAGTTTCAGATTTACAGGAAAATTGTGAAGATAGTACACAGTTTTCCACATCTATCATACTCTGGTTCTTCTATCTGTAACATCTTTGAATGATAAGGTATGTCACAATTAATGAATACATATAAAAGCTATTATTAACTAAAGCTCCTATTTATTTATATTCTATTAGATTTTCCTTTATGCTTTGTTCCTGTCTGGGATCTCATCACAAATATCATATTACAGGCTGTTCTTGGCTGTGTTTTGCGGATCTTTATGTTTTCTATGACCTTGACAGTTCTGACACGTGCTGGTTAGGTGTTTTGTAGAATGTTCCTCAATTAGGATTTGCATGATGCTTTTCTCATGGTTCTGGGAAGAAGACTACAGAAAAAAACACCATTCTTATAGCATAGCAAGGGCATGTATTGTTACTTATCACTATTGGTGTTAACCTTGATCACCTGGCTTCGGTACTCTTTTTTCCCCGAATTCTCATAATCTTTGGAAAGTGTTCACTATGCATAGTTTATGCTTAAACTACTCAACCTCATGGAAGGCAGAGTATCTACATGGATAATCTGGACTTCCTCTGCACAGCATATTTGTCTATTCCTCTATTTATGCAATTATTTTAAAAATCAGTATGAATTCATATTTACTTTATACCTTGGGTTGTAATCTAGTACTGCTGTATTTATTCTGTTGCTCAGACTGCTACAGCTTTAGCTGTTGAGATCTCCTTCAGTCAGCACTTGTCCCTTTGACACATCCCCGTGTGTGTGTGTGTGTGTGTGTGTGTATCTGTCTGTATTTAGCATCTCTTTACTTCCTGGCACTACGAGATGCTTTAAACTCTTTGCATACTTTCTGCTCCATTCCTAGAATCAAGCATTTCTCCCAGGAATACTTATTCCTTTTAATGGAGAATAATATTAAAAATCAAGAGATGAACCCTACTGTGCTCATGGCTGCTGGAGTGTGATTGCTCCTAGGCCGCTCAGCGGGCAAATCAAACAAATGTGTGTGTATACTAACCTGTGCATAAACACGTCTAGAATATTTGTATGTGTAACCATCTTTGTTAAGCTAAACTTGAGTTCATACTGATGTTCCAGTTCTAATCCATTTCTACATGGCTCATTCTAGCCTCTACCCCTTGCTCATCTATAAAGTCCTGCTCTAACAGAGAGATTTGGCTCTCATATGTTATTCATTTTTTAAAATTCTTCAATTCTAATATATGTGTATAGTAGTTTCAGAACTGTTAACTTCTATTCCCATGGGGGAAAAAATTTGATCAACCAGTCTACACTGCCTGTGGATGGTTCTTTTTGCCCTTTGTCTCACAGTGTGCATGCATTTCAAAGTTACTTAGGTCAGCACTTCTCTCTCACACTCCCTTCAGTGAGGCTGTAACATAGATAATTTTGTCAATTCTGCATTCCATCCTGGGATTTCATTGATCTCTAAATAATTTTTTTAAAATTTGCATACACTGTGTTCACTTTTTATGTTTCAAAGCTCAATGGATTTTGACAACTGTATAGTGTTCTGTATCCACGATTACAGTGGCACACAGGAGAGTTTCTCTGCCCTAACAGTGCTTATGCTTCACTTATTCAATGCCTCCCTAGGCCCACTGTGAACCCCTGGGAATTGTTGATCTGTTTACCTGCTCTAAGATTTTGCCTTTTGCAGAATATCATATAAATGGAATAATACAGTAGTCTTTTCAGCCTGATTTCTTTTACTTACCAACATGTATTTTAGATTCACTTGTGTCTTTACATGCCTTGATAGCTCATTCCTTTTTAATGCTAAATAATATTCCATTATATGGAAATACCAGTTTGCTTATCCTAATGAAGGGCATCCTGGTTGATTCCAATTTTTGGCAACTCTGCATATAGCTGCCGTAAACATTCGTCTGCAGATTTTTGTGTGGATTGCAGGGTCAGATGAGATTATGTTTAACTTCATAAGAAACTGCCAAACTGTCCTCCAAAGTGACTGTCACCTTACATCCCCACAAGCAATAAATGAGAATCTCAAGTTGTTACACATTCTCACCAGCAGTTGGTATTGTTTTGGATATTTGTCATCCTGATAATTGTATATCTCACTGTTGTTTTAATTTCTGATTCCTTAATCACAAATGATTTGAGCATCATTTCTTGTGCTTCTTTGCCGTATGTATATCCTCTTGGATGAGGTGTCTATTGAGATATCTTGTTTACTTTTTAATTGTAATGGGTTGTTTTCTTAGTGTTGAGTTTCAAGATTTTTGCATATTTTCAATATGTCTTTTATCAGATTTGTGCTTTATAAATATTATCTCCAAATCTGTGGTTTGTGTTTTATATAGCTTAACTGTCTTTGGCAGAGCAGATATCTTTAATTTTAATAGTCTATATTATCAGGTTTTTATTTCATGGATTATACTTTTGGTGTCACATCTAAAGTTCATTACCAACCCACATTGACCTAGATTGTTTGTCTATATTTTCTTTAGATATTTTACAGTTTGCATTTTATAATCTAGGTATATGATCTATTTTGAGTTAATTATTTGAAATGTATAATTTGTTTCTACATTCATTCTTTTTGCATGTGTCCACCTAATTATTTCAGCACTCTTTCTTAGAAAGACTGTTCTTTTTCTTTTGAATTGATTTTGTACATTTGGCGGAGACATTTTTGTGGTTTTATTTCTAGGCTCTCTATTCCCTTCCATTGATCCATGCATCTATTTGTTGATCAATGCCATGTATTGTTGTAGCTTTATACTAAATCCTGCAATAGGTTAATCCTCCAATTTTGTTCTTCTTCAGTATTATACTGACTACTCTAGATCTTTTGTCTTTTCTAAACTTCAGAATCAATTATTGATAGATATAAATAATAGCTTACTGAAATTTTCATTAGGATTATTTTGAATCCATGGATCAAGTGGTTAAGAATTGATATCTGAACACTGAGTCTTCCAAACCATGAACTTGGAGTATTTCTCCATTTGTTTCCATCTTTTCCAACTCCTTTCATCAGTGTTTTGTGGGTTTTTTGCATGCAACTCCTGTGTGTATTTTGTTAGACTTACACTTAGGTTTTCTCTTTTTTATTGTTGTTGCTAATGGACATGTTATTTTATTTTGAAAAAAAAAAAAAGTTCAACATGTTTATTGATGGTATATAGGAAAAAAATGGCTTTTACATATTAACTGTGTTCTGTGACCTTTTCATATTTACTTATTAGTTCTAGGAGTTTTGTTTGTTTTTCCCATTTCTTTGGAATTTTCTCCATAGCCAACCATGCCATCTACAAATAAAAATGTTTTCACTTCTTCCTTTCCACTCTGAATACATTGTATTTCTTTCCCTTGTCTTATGACACTAGCTAGGTCCTCTAGGACAATGTTAAATAGGAACTGTGAGAGAGGGTATCCTTGTTTTGTTCCCAACCTGAGCAAGAAAGTATCTAGTTTTTGACAATTATGTATAATGTGAGGTTTTTGTAGATGTGTTTTGTCAAATCAGTCATCTTTTTAAGTGATATAATCCTTAATCAGCTATCAACCCAGGTGATGGATATTATTTATAGATATTAATTTCAGATAACTAGACATGTATTCCTGTAGGTCTTTTTCTCAATCTAAAACTTTTGGTTTTAATACAGATATTAATTTACTTATATATGGAGATATGAGAAAAAAAAAACCATACAAAATAACAAAGGAAATGCAGTTTAAAAGAAATAGAAATATAACTGACAATAGAGTGATAGTAACAATTTTACAAGGAAACAAAAATAAAGGAAGTCGAGATAAAGTAATCCCCAAATAGAGGATACTGTTGAAGACATTGGAATTACTCTGATTTGCTAGAACCATAGTGAAGTTGGGGGAGTCAGTCACAACAAATCATAAAATTATAAATGCACTGAATATTGAAAGGAATATTAAACATTTGAAAAATAATTCTTAATATGCATTTAATCTTCAATAAAGTAAGCATATCATCAAAACACTGTGGGTGGTAATCTTGAAAAGTCTCTGGAAATTAAGGGACTGTAAATGGAAATTCATGTGCAATACCCATTATTGTGAATGCAAATGTGTGTGGTCTTTTCTTTTTCATCCATTAAAATGAAAACTTATAAGAGGTTTCATAAATTCACCCAAATTTCAGTTCTTGGGTTTATTTTTCCCAGAAGATCCTAAACTCCCCAATGATGAATTCTCCTACTATGTGGTTTTTCAGGAACATATGGCCACTTTCTTTTTCCTGAGTTTCTATTTTAGAACCTAATGCTGATTCATAATTAATGTTTTGGTACCAGATAATCATAACACAATTATTAAAATATTAAATTCATACACAAATAAATATTTTGTCTAAGATACTTGGAAGTATCTTTTTTATTAGATTACATTTTCCATTTGCTGGCATATGCTCTAGAAATCACTGAACAAGAGACATCTCTGAAAGCAGAATCCTATGGGGAGGTGACAGATATTTCTTAATTATAGTTATAAGATGTCAAATGGAAAATCAGTCCCTTTACTTTCAAATTAGTTAATTCTAAATGTCTACAGCATTGACTTCGAAACAAAAAATTCCCAAACCCTGAATGGTCAGCATGCCTAATATATAAATAATAAGAATACTGAAGAATTAGAGAAATTCTACACTCAATAAAGAATGAAAAAACTAGATATAAATGAGATCAGTGATAACAAACTACATTACAAATAAAATCTTACAGATGAACTACTTATGAAAAACAGCAACAAAAACTCCTAAATCAACAATGATTTTTCATACTTTTAAAGCTCTGCACCTTCTAAATAAGACTGACCGAATGATTGTGAAGTTTTTAAAGCATGAAATTGGGCAAGTGGGATGCACTTAGCATGTCTTCAATGTACTGTCATAAGCTTAAGACAATAATCATAAATTAATGTCATAGACTTTCAGAGTTCAAAACAAATGGGTAATAACTTATTAATTTATTTTACTGACAAAGAGAGAACGTAAGGCCAAGGGAATTTTCCAAATTTATAGAAGAAGGAATGGCTTGACCAAGAGGATAATCTGAATCTCTTGACAAACACCAAGGTTTGATTTTTTTTCCCACTCCAGAGTTTACTTCAAAAACATTTGTTTCATTCCCTGTAATTACCCTGGACCTCAGTCCATTTAGCATAGAAGTAAATAATGCTACTTATGGCTTTGAAATAAAATATGATTGTCATATCATTGACAGTTTACTCAGTATGATTTGAAGCTCAATGTCAGTTTTAAAACACAGCTTAATAAACAATTGAAAATTACCAAGGACTTCAGTGGGGATATGCAAGTAGGATTTTGTTTTGAATAAATATAAATCAATATGAATAATAAGAGCACCACTTGCTATGATAGATAGGTTTATTATTGTTAAGAACCAAATTATTGAAGAAAGAGAATAAGGGGAGTCTATACATATCCAAGTTTCCTCTAAAACTCTACAGCATTTAAAAAAACAACTGATGGAAGAATACATGGATTAAATGTTTAAATGAATACTAATGTCAGCAACAAGGCTATAGAAATAAATGTGGTGGTCCTCAGTTTCTTTAATTTAGAAATATGTCACGGTCTGCTTAAAGTTAGAGAAGAAACATAGTGCATTCTTTGGATAGTACTGCAATATATCAACAGTATCTGCTGAAAGCTCAGCTGTAAAGACCACTCTAACACAGGAAGGCAGAAGGAAGCCCATTGCATATGGAAAGTTTTAGCTGGTAAGTATGCATACCTGATTCCTCTTGACTGAAGAAAACTATCCTCTATGAGAAGGATGACTAGTCCATGAGCAAGACTCTACTGAACCCTCATATGTAATGGTGTCAGAGGAATGTTATACCCAACAAGTAATTCAGAGGTACTGTATCAACTGAGACATTAAGAAGTGATACACCCCAGCTTTGATTATTCCTTCATCCAACAACACACAGTGCCAACAGGGGTTAATTTTTACACTGGTTTTAACAGTGATTAATATTTTAGTCAATATAAACTACTTAGAAAACCCAGAGTTTTATTGTATTACATATATTAAGGACTCAAGATAATTTTCTGAATATATGCAGCGAATCTGAAAATAAAAACAACCAAATCTAGACATACTTGTTGTTTTAGCTCAAGTCAAATGAGTTTTCTTAGAAACTAAAGGGTTGGGCAAATCAAAATAGGGAAAAGATATTAAAATAGCTGTAAGGACTTAATGAAAGCATATTTATTTTGATGGTAGAGAAGAATAGTGACTAATCAATTAAATGTACACTAGGAAGAAGATCCACTTTGGCCATTCCATAGAGGCATATGATAATCCTAATAGTCTCTATCAGTAATTAGCTTACATATATTTTTATAGAAGTTTAATATAATGCTATAAAATGAAAACTGTATTTTAAAATAACTCCGAAAGAAAAAATGCATTAAAAACACTGAACACAATATTTATCAGTATAAGGAAGGCTGAGTAACATATTGATTGATTTCACCAACAGCAATTTTGCATAATCATTTCTAATAAGATACGTATAGCTGAGAGGTAAGCAAATGTAGAAAATAGCACAAGCCAAGTAGCTTCATATATCTTTATATACAGTATATATGTGTGTGTATACAGATATGAAATTATTTAGAAGAGGTTCGTACATTTGCTACATAAAAGTAGTTCATATCCTAAGAGAGATTATGTTATATCCAATCAATATATACCTTAGTAAGACTAAACATATATGATATTGATATATTTATCAATAATAATCTGTAGCACAGATATGAATCTTCATGTTTCCTTTTAATCATATTAGAGACTGAAAAAATGCCTATCCTCTTACAAACACATTCAGTAAATATTTGTTGAAGGAATGAATAAATATACTCTATCATATATTCTAATTAAATTTCAATGAAATAAGAAGAGTTTAAAAGAGTTAGCTTTCATTATTCTCAATTAAAGGTAACATGTATACATGGACCACAACTTCTTAATCCAGTCATCTGTTGAAGGGCATCTCAGCTCCTTCCACAATTTAGCTATTGTGGACAAAATTGCTATGAACATTGGGGTGCATATGGCCCTTCTCTTCACTATGTCTGTATCTTTGGGGTAAATACCCAGTAGTGCAATGGTTGCTATCAAAAAGAACGATTTCTCAACATTTGCTGCAACATGGACGGCACTGAAGGAGATAATGCTAAGTGAAATAAGTCAAGCAGAGAAAGACAATTATCATATGGTTTCTCTCATCTATGGAACATAAGAACTAGGAAGATCGGTAGGAGAAGAAAGGGATAAAGAAAGGGGGGGTAAAGAGAAGGGGGAATGAAGCATGAGAGACTATGGACTCTGAGAAACAAACTGAGGGCTTCAGAGGGGAGATGGGTGGGGGAATGGGATAGGCTCGTGATGGGTAGTAAGGAGGGCGCGTATTGCATGGTGCACTGGGTGTTATACGCAACTAACGAAACATCGAACTTTACATCAAAAACCAGGGATGTACTGTATGGTGACTAACATAATATAATAAAAAAACATTAAAAAAAAATAAAGGTAACATGTAAACTATATGGTGGAAGTGTCTTTCCAGAATGTTAAGCTTTTGTCTCTATAATGGATTCAAAAAACATTTTTATTCTAATTTCTGAACTTGAGAATGCTATTATTATAAGGATATTTAAAATTAAAGTCCCCAGCCTGCTTGAGGTTGTCTTGATGGTTGGCTATCTCATGAGATTTTCTTGGCACCCAGGGACAGAGCTGGAGTTGAGATTCCCTGTCCTATAGCTGGCTGGGGAGGAGGATTTTTGTAGTCTCTTTCAACTAAAAGTGCTGCATTTAACCCTGGGTCTTTTCAGGCAGCTTAGATTCAGCTTCCTCCTTCAAACACATAGAAAAACCTCATCTTCTCGCCCTGTGAGAGGGAACATCTTGATTATCCCAATAGATGCAGAAAATGCATTTGAAAAAATCCAACATCCATTTATTATGAAGATTCTTAGCAAAGTAGAAGGACACGGAACTTAAAGCTTACAGCAAATACCATACCAAATTTTGAAAGACCAAAGCTTTCCCCCTAGGTCTAGCACAAGGTAAGGATGTCAGATGCCACTGTTCCTATTCAACATTATACTAGAGATCTAGGTAAATACTATAAAGGAAGAAAAAAATACAAGACATGCTGATTGGAAAAGAAGAAACAAAATGGTCTTTGTTCTCAGATATTATGATTACCTATTCAGAAAACCCTAAAGACTCTCTAGAAAAGTTCACATAATTAACACATGAATTTTTCAAGATCCCAGAATGCCAGGTCAATATAGAAAAATTAATATGTATACATACGAGCAAAAAATATTTGGAAATTGAAATTAGAAACTCAAATACCTTTTAAAATATATCAAAGCTGTGAAATTATTGGGAATAGATTTAATAAAATATGCAAGATTTGTATGGTGGAAATTAACAATGATAAGAAAAATAACAGATCAAAGCAATTGAGAGGATGCTAAATTTATGGATTAAAAGACTAAAAATCGTTAAGATGCCAAATCCTCCAAAATTGATCTATAAATTCAATACAATCTGAAATAAAATCTCATCAGTCTTTTTTTTTTTAGAAATTGACAAGATAATTCTAAATTTTGTATGGATAATTCAAAGTTCAGAGAACAACCAAACCAATTTTTTAAAAGAACGAAAGTAATGATGTTATTGCGGTACTTGATGTAAAGATTACCAAGCTTACTATATAATCTATATTTTAATGCTACAGTAATGAAGAGAGGGTGGTATTGATAGAAAGAGAGACACAAGTCAATAAAACAGAAGGAATGTCCCAACATAGAGCCATACATATATAGTTGACTAATTCTACAGTAATTGATTTTCCCTGGTGAAAGAAGAGTCTTCTGAATACATGATATTATAATAATTGGGCATCCATATACAAAAAAAAAAAAAGGTGATTTTTGATCCTTACCTCTCAACTTACACAAACACCAAGTTGAAATAAATCACAGGCCTAAATGTTACACATAAGACACTAGGACTTGTAGAAAAAAATTATGAGAAAATCTTTATGAACCTATTTAGGCAAAGATGTCTTTGATGAAGCAAAAAAAATGGACAAAGAAAAAAACAGAAAAATTGGACTTGGTAAAAAATCAAGAACTCTTGCTCATCAGAAACTACCATTAAGAAAATTAAACACAATCCCCACAGAGTGGGAGAAAATATCTGCAAATCATGTATCTGAAAAGGGGCTTGTATAGAATATATAAAGGTTTTTTACAACTCAATATTAAGAAAACGAACAATTCAGTAATAAAAACAGGTAAAAGATTAAAACAGATACTTTAGCAAAAAACCATAGCTGATTAACATAATAAAGGAATGCAAATTGAAATCATGACAATATATGGCTACATATCTATTAGAACATAAAACAAAGGTATGATAACAACGATAACAAAACCAAGCTTTATGCAAGGATGCAAAATAGCTAAATTCTGATAGATTTCTGATGAGAATGTAAATTACTATAGCCACTTTGAAAAACATGTTGGCAGTTTATCTTAGAAATTTACATAGGTACTTACTATATGACCCAGCAGTCCCTTCCCTAAATAGTCACTAAGGGAAATGAAAATATATGTCCACACAATTTTGTGTGAAATAACACTGAATTGGAAAACAACTATAACATCCATTAACTGGTGAATAAATAAACCCATTGTGGTATGCCACACAATGAAGAAATGCTACTTTAATAAAAGGAAAGAATGAGCTACTAATACACATAACAACAAGAATGAATCTCAAAAGCATTCTGGTAAGTGAAAGAAGTCAGGTTAAAACAGCTAATGTATTATTCCATTTATATGAAATTCTAGAGAACACAAAACTGTAAGGACAGAAACCAGATTAATGGTTCCCAGAAGCTGAGTGTGGTAGACATGTACTGACTACAAAGGGGCACCAGAAACATCTCTGACATGATGAGATTGTTCTATACTTTGATTGTGGTGGTAGTTATGTAATTACGCACCTATCGAAACTCACTGAATTGTACAAGAAAAATCGGTGTCACCTTACGAAATTATGCTGCAATGCAGCTGAATAAAGAAAGAACATCAAAGATCTATTTGTCATGGCCTATTTCTGAGTCTAAGGAGCACATGCATATCCAACAAGGATTCGCCATACATAATTCTCGCTTGACATGTACTCTTACCTCTCCCCATTTATTGGGGGTATCTGTGGATTGCCAGTTCAACTATTTTCTAATGAATTCAGCACTATACATATATGCATATAAATATACACACAATTTTTACATTTATCCGGTGTTCTAATTGCAACAGAGAGTGTTTTTTATTCACTCATTTAGCCATGTTTCAAGCACAGAAGTTTTATTTTCTAGTGTATGGACATTAAATTATATACTCATAGATATTCTATTATTGTTACCATATACATATTTATATAAATTTATATATATATGTGTGTGTGTGTATATATACATATATATATATATATATATATATATACATATATATATTCCCGTAATACTTTAAATAGTATAAAAGGATATGGAATGAAAAGTGGAGGTCTAGTTTTATACCCAAACAAATTCTTTCATTAGGGACAACTGTTGTTAATAATTTAATATATATGCTTCCAGGGGCGCCTGGGAGGCTCAGATGGTTAAGCGTCTGCCTTCTGCTCAGGTTATGATCTCAGGGTCCTGGGATCAAGTCCCATATCAGGCTCCCAGCTCAGTGGGGAGTCTGCTTCTCCCTTTCCCTCTGCCTCTCGCCTTGTTTGTGCTCTCTCCATCTCTGTTTCAAATGAATAAATATTATACACACACACACACACGCTTCCAGAGCTTTTTCCTAAAACAGGACGATTACATATGTATTATGGGTCAATGTGTCTTTTTCACATAACATTGTATCTTAAAAACTTTATGTCAACTTATAAATTTTAATCTTTGAAATTATGGCATATACAAAAAAGCATATGTACTACGAATTGTTTAGCCATTACTCTATCGTTACTTTGGTGTTTTCCAATTTTCTAGTTCCCGCTAGACATTTATTTCTAAAACTAGCAGACAGTATATAGGTATAACATCTTAGGCAAATATATAGGCTACTAGGTGCCTGGTGCTGTGCCTGTGTAGAAATGAAAAAAAATTCTAGAAATCACCAAGGACACACTGCTTCTTAAACACCAGATGAGATTGCCTGAAGCCTTCAGTTACATTTTCTGGAAAATCCTACTCATGATTTTAGTAACTTATCTGTAGGTTTATAGTTCTGTGGTCATTCTTCCTTCCGAGTTTCTACTTCCACTGATTTAGTTTAGCTTCAAAACTGTGTAGCTGTTCCATGTGTATGGTTCTTATTCTAATTGTTTTGACCAAGTCATATAACTCAGCATTTTCCTCAATGTTCATAAAACAAAAATTGTACACGTATCATATGTATTTTTTAACAGATTTGATTTACATTCTTGAGAACCACAAAGAAATTATATTGCAGCCCATTGTAGCACTGCAAATACCTAAAGTTGTGTGTTAATCAGTACCTTAAAAATAAAGTCTCTTTGCCTGGTCTGGATTCTAGTTTCAGTTTTCTATACTGAAAAGTACTCTACTTCTCTACTTTCTTATATATACTTTGCATCTTTTCTCTCTTTTCTATCTTCTTTCAGGAAAAAAACTCCCACCTTTCTCTCATAGCTCCATACAGAACATTTTAGGTCCCTGCAGCAAGATTTTCCAAGTGCACATTCAACTCAGGACACATTTTGTAAATTCAAGAGCTGGGCTAAAACTTAAATGTGGTCCATTTGTAACAACCCCACCCAATTAAATTAGTAGAGACAGTATCCTCTTTAATCTCTGTGAGACTGAAGGAGCAAGACTCTTGCCTTCAAGGAACTCGGCATGTAATAGGCGTACAGACCAGTTGATCTACCACTGGACTACCATGCAATGGAAAAATTGTGGAAACACTGAACAGGATAAATTTAATTCAGCCTTGAGGCATTATGAAATGCTGCCAGGAGGAGGCCGTAATCAAAGACGGCCCACAGGTGAGATGGCTTTCCATAAAAAGGTAAGAGTGCTCTAAATTTGCAAAACAAAGCCGAGAAACACCTACCATACTGTTGATCAGGAGAACATTCAAAGAAACCTGGCTAGTTGCATTGCTTCCAGAAGTAGGTTAACAGTCTAATGTAAGTGAGCTCTACCATTTATAGCATTTGCACATTATTTGGGTACACTAAAACCAGAGGAAAAGCAATAATAATACAATTGTCATGATATGACTTACATTGTATAATTCCTAGTCACCATTTTAGAAACATTTTTTTGTGTCATTAACAGCCATGAAAATAAAACCATGCATATAATTTAAATATGTTTTGAAGGACTAAGAGTCTGGATGTTTTGAGGATTCTGCTAGATGAAATTATAAAAGAAATTCTGGTTTTGAAAACTAATGTCAGTTGCCTATTTGATCTGGGGCCATAGCAGTGAAAGGGGAAAAAAAAGTAAAATGGTAAAATTAAGAAAGATGCAGAAATGAAAGAGAAGGAAGACATGCCAACCACCATCCTTTGCCCAAACTACTAACATCTTCCATTAAAGAAACTGCACTTCACCATACTGTTAGAAAAGGATGCTCTTGAACTATGAATTTTGTTCAAAAAAATACCTGCGAAAGGAAAAAAGAACTACAGAAAACTATAACCAAAATGCTCTATAGTAGAAAATAGATAATATTAATCAAAACATTTCAGCTGAAGAAATTCTTCACCCAAAACTAACCACTAAGTAGAATAGTGGTTTCCAAACTTAAATATTTTCAAAATAGCATTTGATGATGATCCAAATTTAGGAAATTTCGCACTGAGGTAATATTTTCATCAAATCTGTGGTGCATATTCCAAGTCTGGAGTCACATACTGTGTTTATAGTTTTCGTATCCTTTCCCTCCTTCAATCTGCAAGAGTTTCTCAGCCTGTCTTTGTCATGACATTGACATTTTTGAGAACTTCAGGCTAGTAATTTTTAGAAAGTTTCTTAATTTGAATTTAACTAATATGTTCTCATAATTTAGATTCAAGTCGTGCATCTCTAGCTGGAATAATGCAGAAGTGACAAGGTATCCTTCTCAGGGTATCACATCCCAAAATACAAGATGTCTACATGCCACTTCCTAATGAGGCTAATTTGGATCATCGGGTCAAGTGCTGTCTACCTCCTCCATTTTTTAGTTGCTTTTCTTCCCTCATTCTTCTCCACTGTTTAGTAACTATTTTGTTACTACTTAGCAGTCTGCGGTAAGTCACTTTGAGAACAAGCAACACTCTGCTCCTCATCCAGCTTTTTCTGCAGCTGTAGTATCACCTATGTGTCTGGCCTGAATCAATTTTTACCAAAATGTTCCCATTTTTCTACTCAATCATTTCTTCCACATTTATCAGCTGGCACACTAATTAAAGAAAATCAATGTCCTCATTTCTCTTCTATTTGTGTTTATTTACTTATCATAAAAGACTCAGTGATTTCCTACTTCATTTGATGGATTACAATCCGTTGTGGTATTCATTTATTTTGATGCTCAAAGTACCCCAGAAATGGCCAGTGGGAACCCCATCTAGCTGTATCTAATGTTCTTTCGGCATGTCATTATTTTTGAACACTTTCTTACTCTCTGTCTCACCAAGATGTTCCAGCTTCATCTGGCCCCTTTTTGCCCTATCCCTGGAATCAGATATTTTTGTAAGAAGTTCTTATTCTTTTCGGTAAGGCTGGGTGTTTAAAAACTAACATCTGAGCACAACAAGGTTTGCTTATGGCTACTACAGTATCAGTGCTTTTTTCTGTGGATAGAGATAGGGGAAAATATTGATTTGTCTCAGACTCCAGGCTGTTCCCTTAGCTACATAGTTGATTTCAGGTCCCTATTTCAGCCTGAGAGTGAGAATGTGAGACAAAGTAAAAGAGTGAGAGAAATATTGAGAAGACAGAGTTCTCAAGATCTCTTTTAGAGTCATTTCTGGAAGTGGTGAGTAGAAGGAAATCTAAACCGCACTTTATTCTAGACCCACAACATAAACTTTGCCCATTTGTACTTTCAATGATGTTTTCTGTCCAAATGCTGACCTTCAGCTGGCCTTAGATATGATGAAAGAAGAACTCTCAATGCATCTGTACCCATTTGATTTGCAATGCCCCCTGCATTTTACTAGATCTTAGAGGATTATCTGTCCAGGTACAAAGTCCAGTATATAAAAAATATTAATATAGTAAGATAGGATTCCCCCTGATTTCAAACTATATTATAAAGCACAGTAACTAAAACAGTATGGTGTTGACAAACAGACACACAGACCAATGGAACAAAATAGAGATCCCCAAAATAAACCCAAACATATATGAGCAATTAATTTATGACAACAGAGCAAGGGATATGCAATGGGGAAAAAGATAACCTCTTCAATAAATGGTGTTGGGAAAATTGGACATCCTCATACAAAAGAATGAAACTGGACCACTATCTTATATTATGCACAAAAATTACTCAAAATGAATTAAAGGCTTGACTCTAAGCTCTGAAACCATAAGACTTCTAGAAAAAATAGGTAATAAGCTCTTGACAGAGGTCTTGGTGATATTCTTTTTGAATCAGACACCAAAAGCAAAAACAACAAAAGGAAAAATAAACAAATAGAACTACATCAAATAAAAAGTTTCTGCACAGCAAAGAAAACCAGCAACAAAAAGAAAAGTCAACCAACTGAATGGAAATAAATCTTTCCAAATCATGTATCTGATAAGGGATTAATATTCAAAATATACAAAGAAGTCACACAACTCAATAAAAAAATCTGATATAAGAACAGGCAGAAGATCTGAATAGACATTTTCCAAAGAAGACATACAGATAGCCAACGATACAAAAAAAAAGAATGCTCTACATTATTAATCATCAAGGAAATGCAAATTAAAACCATGAGATGTTACCTCTATTAGAATGGCTATCGTCAGAAAGACTAGGAATAATGAGTGTTAGTGAGGACATGGAAAGAAGGAAAACTTTGTATATTGTTGGTGGAAATGTAAACTTGTGTAGCTACTATGGAAAACAGGAGGATCCTTAAAAAATTAAAAATAGAATTACCACGTGACACAACAATTCTACTTCTGGATATTTATCTGAAGGAAACTAAACACTAATTTGGAAACATTTATACATCCCCATGTTCATTTTGGCATTATTTACAATATCCCAAATATGGAAGTAATCTAAGTGTCCATCAATGGATGAACAGATAAATAAGTTGTGGTATATATGTAATATGAATTATATTTATGTAATGGAATATTATTTATACATAAAACCCCAAAATTTTGTGATTTATGACAACATAGATGGATCTCAAGGCATTATGCTAAATGAAATAAGTCAGAGAAAGAAAAATACTACATGATCTCTCATATGTGGAATCTAAATACACACACACACACACACACACATACACACACACACAACTAAACTCATAGATGGGTGCTTGGGCAGCTCAGTTGGTTAAGTGTCTGACTCTTGATTTCAGCTCAGGTCCTGATCTCAGGGTTGTGAGACTGAGCCCTGTGTGGGCTCTGTGCTCAACATGGAGTCTGCTTGAGGCTCTTTCTCCCTCTCCCTCGGCCCCCACCCCCTGCGCACACATGTGCACGTGCTCTCTCTGTCTCTCTCTAAAATAAATAAATAAAATCTTAAAAAAAAAAAAAACCCAAACCCTAAGCTCATAGATACAGAGAAGACAGTGGTGGTTGTCAGAGGTAAGGGCTTTTGTGTGAAAAAATGGGTGATTTTTCTTTTTTTAGTTTAAGTGAAAAGAATAAAATATATAGATATATTATATATTTAATATATTTTATATATATCTCAAGAGCTTGAGTTATATATATATATATATATATATATATATATATAACTATATATATATATATATACAGATGAGGTAGGATTGAAGGGATAATCTTTGAGTAACTGGCTTAAAAATGCCCAACCAACCCAGAGAAAACTAAACATTGTATATAGATTATGTTATCATGCCCACAGATCATTGTGATAAATGAGACTCCATGGACAAGCTTGAATAGTGCACTGTTCTGTGAGCAATGCATTGCCATCTCAAGAGAGCCAGGTACTCATAGGACTTAAATCAGGCAGGATTTTACAGGAACTGTGATATAGCCCTTTTAAAAGCCACTTTGGATAGTCGTTTGATTTTTCATTTTATTTTTAGCAAGTACAGAAAAAGGTGGGAAACATGGCTTAGCTTAAAACAAGACAAAGGAAGATTTGATATCTTTTTTTGATACCTTACAATAGAGTATTCTTTAATGAATAGCATTATGAAAGAAATAAGATTATACTGGGATATAAAGCTATTTAATATGCTTCACTGAATTTAGTGGCTGGTAAGTTATAACAAGATTATTTTTAATATATTTTGGAGATAATGCTAGATACATTTCTTTATTCTGTGACTAGAGTTGCTCTGTAATCATTTCTGTGCCCCTTTACCTAAAATGTTTTACTGAACATATCAAAGCATGTTGTATAAAACAAACAAACAGTAATCTATGGCACAAGATGTTATGGAACTTGTAGCCCAATTTTTTGACTACTTGTCCATCTATTTAAACTCAGAACTGATGCAGTAAAAACAGATGGACACATACTCTAATCATTACAAAATTATTTTGTAAAAATCCTTATTAGTATTTAATAAAAGACTAACAGAGAACTATGTCAAACTAGAAAGTCAGAATTTCTCAAGTCTAGAAATGGCTGAGGTACAGACTTCTCTTCCGATGAGTATTTTCCCTATTGTTTCCTCTTCCAATTAAGTTAACAAGTAGTCATCACCATGTGCTCTGTTCTAGACACAGACCAGAGTGGCTGGTGGTTGTCACTAAGAAACAAATAGCTTACAGGTAGTAGTGACTTCTGTGTTATGGAAGTTTTAACCCCCGGGGGAAGAGTAATTCATAGGTAGCTATAAAACATATGAGGAGACAACAAAGGAGAAAGTTTCATAGACATTAGAGAGCAAGGAGATCTGGGAAGAGAGGCATATGGGGTAAACAAGCAGCAGACTAGTTTATTAGGTGAAGAGTCTTAGAGATGGGTATGAATACCAGGAATTGCTGTCAGGGAGTGGCTAATTCTTGATGGAAACTTCTTGTTGCTTACAGAGTTCTCACTCTGGAACCAGGTGATCAATCGCACTAGCACCGCTTTTGGTGGGTTTGGGGGGACTTCTGGAACTCCTTCCAGTCACGGTGACTGACCAACAGCAGCTTTCCTTTGCTTTGTTTCAGGCTCACTTATTCCATGTGAGTTTGTCTCTTAGCAATGTTCAATTTAGTAGCAAGTTCAAGAAAAGGAAATCAGAGTTTGGACATTGGATAGGATGAAGAGAGCTCTATTTACCAAATTTAGAAAATTTTCAGCAATTATGCCTTCAAATATTTTCTGCAACCCTTTCTCTCTTCTTTCCTTTAAGGAACTCAATTATCCATTTTTAGGTAACTGAAAGGCCTATAGCCCACTGATAACTATTTTTTTTCTGTCTTTTTCCTCATCTTTATTATTTTGAATTGTTTCTATTACTATGTGATTAAATTCACTATTTTTTTCCTGCAATGGTTAATCTGCTCCTAATTGTATTCAGTGTATTTTTTCATCTTGGACATTTTTTTTTTAATCTAGGAGTTGATTTTGGACTTTTTTGTATCTTCCATGTCTCTCATTGTATGCTTTCATTTACCTTCTGAAACATAGGTTTTAACTGTTTCAAAGTCATTAAACACTAAATCTCTCAACTGTGTTATTTCTGGGTCTGTTTCTATTTATTGTTTTTTATCTTCCTTTTGATATTTTTCAGCTTTTTGAATGCCTGGTAGGTTTTTATAGTATGTTAGACATTGTGAGTTTTATAGGATGCTAGACCTTGTTTTATGCTGTATTTTTCTAAATAGTCGGGGTTTTCCCCCCTCAAATGCAGTGAAGTTCTGTGGGAAAATTTTAGTCCTTTTGAAGTTAACTTTAAGGTTTTGTCTAGTGGAGACAGAACAACATTTACTCTAGGTAGAATTTTTCTACACAAGTGGGAAATTATCCTTCTGAGTATCCTACCTGACTCCAAGGTTTTCTTTTTTCTTTTTCTTTTTTTTAATGATTTTTTATTATATTGTGTTAGTCACCATACAGTACATCCCTGGATTCCGATGTAAAGTTCAATGCTTCATTAGTTGACTCCAAAGTTTTCTACTCTAGCTAGTAGGAACATAAACTAGACATGTCCCTGAATGAGGTCAAGAAGTTGTTCTGCCTTTTCCTTACCAGTAGCTCTTTCTCTGGCCTTTGGTTGTTTCCTTACACACATGTGTTGATCAGTATTCTGGTAAAGACTCAAGGGAAACCTTTTCAAATCTTTGAAGTTCTTCCTATATATGGTTCTTATTTGTCTGCTATTCTGCCCTGTGAATTCTAGCTGCCTTGGCCTCTCTGAACTCTCATCTCTGTTAAGGAGAGCTAAATTTAATGTTCAGATTTCTATTTTAACAATTTTTTTTTTTTTTTTTTGGCCAGAGATCTGAAAAAGGAATTGGGAGGAACAAGACTACTAGGGAATATTAAATTACAAAACTGGGGGGGGGTATCTTCACCAAGGCAGGCCGGTGAGGGTAAAGAGGAGGTCATGGATTTAAGATATATTTAGAAGAGAAAATAGAGAAGACTTGGTTATCAATTAACCAGGCATAGGGAGGGGAAAAGAGACACATGAGTTGGCCGCTAGGCTCCTAGCCTATGTGAGTGGGTAAGGGTTGGCCTCCTCATCAAAATAGAAAATGCAGAAGGTGAAAGACCAAACAAGTAGGGGACAAGGATGATGAGTTTAGTTTTCTACATACCAAGTTCCCTGGTGCATGTGGCATACTGGAGGGGTATACAATCAGTATTTCAGTTTGGTTCAATTTACCATACACTGAATACCTACCATATGGTAGGAACTTTGCTAGGAACTGGAAAGAGAAGGCAGAATAAGATGCAGTAGTTTTCACTAGCGTAGAACACAAGAGATCTGGGGCATATATATGTTTGTTCTATAATAATGTCTTATTTATCTGACCACCAAACCCGAAAATTCGAAGCAGCAGTTGCAAGTGTGAAAGTTAGGAAGAGAAGATCAATGAAATAAAGGTTTATAGTCTTTCTTCCATAAATAAAGCCCCTAGTCCATTTTCAGAGACTTTTGACCCCCGTGTAATACAACATCCAGGCTAGCTCTGACTCTCAGCCAAACTAATTTTCTGCTTCTGCTTCAAAGTAGGAGATTAGAAGCAGGGAGGGAACTGCTAAAGGCAGTTATATTTTCAGTAGTGTGAAGTGATCACTGACAGCTTGTCAAGAAAAGCAGGAAAACAAAATAGGGAAAGCCCATCTAAGCCCAGGAATCTAAGTCCTAAACATATCAGTAGCTCTGTGTTTACCTCAGTATTGCAGTAATGATTATTTATTGTGATGTTTGTTTACAGTTATATGTTTTAATCATCAAGAAGGATATTTATTATGCCAATTTATTTTCTGCAACATCTGTCTGATGCAAAATAAACATCTAATAGATTTGTATTACAGGATTTCTTACAAACATTACTGGTCTCATTAAAACACAGAGATACTTTTTTTCTACAATATTATAAATTAAGAACACTGGTTAATATTGTCCAGACTCCTGTATAAAGGCTAATTAATAAAATCTCAAATTAGATGCTTAAGTAGGACAGTAGAGCCTTTTGGAAAAAAAAGAGGAGATGACCTTATTAAACCACTGTTTTGGGGCGCCTGGGTGGCACAGCGGTTAAGCGCCTGCCTTCGGCTCAGGGCGTGATCCCGGCGTTACGGGATCGAGCCCCACATCAGGCTCCTCTGCTATGAGCCTGCTTCTTCCTCTCCCACTCCCCCTGCTTGTGTTCCCTCTCTCGCTGGCTGTCTCTATCTCTGTCAAATAAATAAATAAAATCTTTAAAAAACAAACAAACAAACAAAAAAAAAACCCACTGTTTTATAATCCATCTCCACATCTGTTGGTCATTAGTAACCACAACCAATGGGTAATACCTAGCTTAAAAAGTGTCCATGGTCACTTTATTCTTTCAAATTTACCATTAGTTCCTTTTTTTTTTCTGTATCTATTCTAGTTCTAGTATTCCAAGAAGTTCAACACAGGTGGAAAGTACAAGTAAATGAAGAGAGGTTTTACAAGGAAAGTAAACCGGCAGAAGAAAAGAGCTAAGCTTGATAAAATGTGCAACCCTTTTAATATGTAAAATTGATTAAGGGTTGGGTCTTTTAGATTCTGCAAATGGAGATCTATCGAGAATTCTACCAATAATCAGATCAATAGAGGAGGAATCGAGAGAAATTTACAAGCACTATTTATGGGCAATCTGGAGAATGTGTAGGTATTACCTTGTTTAAATATTAGTATATATACATATACAGACAATAGCATAGAAATTTTTAAAATGTTTAACAACGTAATGAACAAAAAAGCAGAAAAAAAGGTTTAGTTTTGAACAAAATATTTATGAGATATACATGTACAGCCCAGAAAAAAAATACTCTGTTAAAATATTTAAAAATGGGAAAACACTAGATAAGATACAACAAATAATATTTTTCTCACTAATGACTAAGCCAGGAGAGTGAACGGAGTTAAGGCAAGATTGTAAGGAAACCTGAAGTACAAAAGGAGATTAAATGCTGCCTTAGAAGCAATGAAGAGAAGAATTAAAGCCATTGAATACTCAATTATGGCAAATGCAAACTTGGGAATTTTATCTCCTAAAGGAAGTGGACAAAGAGATTACAGTGATTATAAAGTAAAATACATGGGGGATTAAAAATACACATACTAGGTACATGAAGTTAGCATTTTAGGAAAAAATATTGAGGAAGAATCTAATATTCAATATAAAAAATACTTTTGACCTAAAGAAATACCAGTTTATAGATCAAAGATGACCACTGAATATAGGCGAAATAAAGAGAGAAAAATATCGAGTTCAAAGGCATCACCTCTTTACCCTCATCACTTCCTCTACTCCACAAAAAGGCACAAGGACTGACCAGTGTTGTGTGTTAAATCCACCCAGACTTTGAAGAAAGATAACTCCCTTGATAATTAAATGTTTCAGAACACATATGAAGAGAAAGACAACACTGGGATTCTGTCTATGAAGTAAGCCTAACCCTGCTGGTAAAACCGGAAGAAGAAACTTGAAACTGATGCTGAAAATGCTCAGTAAGATATTAGCAAATTGGATTAAGCAGTCAGTAAAAGATAATACACGATGACCAAGTGAAATTCATAGTAACAATGTGAGATAGATCAATACTAGAAATATTAGTATATTTCACACTATTAATAAATGAAAAATCATAGCATTATCTCCAAAGATACCTAAATGCACTTGAAAATATTAACATTTATTCTTGAACTTAAAATAAGTTTAATAGAGTAGGAATAGTGGTGTTCCTTAACACGATAACTAGACACACGCACACAAAACCCATGTACACACAAAAACAAACACGAACAGATATAAAACATGTGAATATATGCAGACACACATTGCCCTTAATGGAGAAAAACTTGATGCATTCCCATTAGCAAGGAAACAAGTTAAACTGTCTTTTAGAGTCATTAACAATCCTGAGAAGTACTGGTTAATAAAACAAAACTCATAGTAAAACTCTCTAAGAAGAAGAAAGCAAAATCATCAATTGATGAATTTCTTTTAAATAACATGAAAACTTATAAATGTAAAAATCAAAAGAAAGCTATTATAATAAACTCTTTAGTAATATGTTGGGAAACATATGACTTCTCATATTCAAGAAGATACGGTTATACCTACATATCCATTGATGGATCAGTAGATGAAGTGTGATGTACACATAGAATGGAATATTATTTAGCCTTAAAAAAGAAGGAAATACAGCAACATGCAAGAACATAGATGAACCTCAAGGATATTATGCTAAATGAAATACGACAGACACAGAAGGACAAATCCTGCATGATTCCAATTATATGAGATGTTAAAATAGTCAAACTTACAGAATCAGAAAGTAGAATGGTGGTTGCAGGGGTACAGGGAGATGGGAAAGTGAAATGAGCTCTTGCTAATCAAAGAGCATAAAATCTCAGTTATATAAGACAATTAAGTTGTAGCAATCTGCATTACAACATTGTGCCTACAGTTAACAAAACTGTATTGTGCACTTCTAAAATTTAAGTGGCTAGATCTCACGTTACATGTTCTCACCATAATAAAATTTTTTAAATATATAAATTAAAAAATACAAAAATAACTAAGTAGAAAATTTAACATTTAACACTTTTAATAACAAAGTATAAATAACATCTTTTTATAAGAAAAAAATGAAATACTTAAAAATGTCAATATTTCCTGAATTTATACATTTATCATGGTTTAAACAAAAATCACAGTTTATATTTTTGTCTCTTTGACTCAGAAAATACAATTCTTAGCCTTTTATCAGAGAGTAAAAGTTCAGGGAAAGGATATATCTGAAAAATAAAACTAATACGATTTATTTACCTGCTTTGCCTGATATTAAAACAATTTATAAAGTCTTAGTAACTAACACATTTTTCTAATGCAGGTACTTATAGATCAACAAAATAGAGTTGGATAGATCTGATATATATGAATATATACTCGATTTATGAATTTATATTTTCCTCTCCAAAAGGAAAATTACTGGTAATCTCACAGTTGATTTGTACTTCTGGGTCATGTGCTAGATTAAAACAAAACAAAACAAAACAAAACAAAACTCCTGGGGAAGTACATATAGAATACAAATTAAAATATTTTGAGGATGCTTCAGTTATTAAAAAAAAATAAATACCTAAATGCTGCTTCCGGAATTTACCACTTCAAGTCTATCTGAGCTTAGTTATCAATTGTAGAATTAGAATTCACCTACTGGTGCTTTGTACTCAGCCTACAGACTTGCTAATGGGCTACATAGGTAAGAAGGAGGGCAGGATTTTATTTCATTACAATGAGAAAGTTTTTATAATCTTCTTATGCCCTCATTTTTTGCATGTAAATATTTGCTTTTTCTCAAGCTCAGCAACAGATAATAACTCTTCTCTGTTATGCCAGCTTAGTTTATCTAGAGGGAAGGTTGCTGTACTTGTACTCAATCAGGTATCAGAATCCTAAGAAAACCAAACCATACTTTTCCCCTGCAAGGTTTCTATTCTCTCTCTTCTTTGACATTCAAATGTGTCAACCAACAGCTTTAAATGTTATTGCTGATAAACAGAGAAGGATTTTTGTATTCGTGATATCATCTTCCATGTGCCCCAAATACTTAGGAATCTCATGCTCCTTTGTTGTCAAAGCAAATGCATGTGTGGCTTTTACAGTTAATACATCCCTAGGATGTTCTCCTTGCTATTATGTCACCTTTTAAATTATATTTCATAATTTTGGACTGAGTTGGGAAAGAAAAATAAACCTTGACTGTCTAGAGATGCAATGAGTACATTTGTAGTAATATCACTGTATTGCATTAGTTGCAGAAACATGTAAAAAATTTAATTTTAAAAAGATACTTTTACTGTTATTATTTAGAGTAACAGAGCAAAAATGGCAATTTCTTTCTTTGGATAAATAATATACCCTTGTTTTTTTTAATAGCAGTTGACAAGCATGTTCTCAATACAATAATCATTTCATACATAAAAAGAAAAATATGAGATCAAATGAATTTATGAAAGTCTCCTTGATAGTACATGAGATAGTTAATGTTTTATATTCCAAATCCAGTGGTCTTCGCATTAAAAAATGATGCTCGATCAGCAATATGGAATGCTAACTCTAGGTAGCATATTCCAGATGAATAAAGGAGCATTATCACATCTTTCCCTGTCAACTGGTCATACTTCAGTCATAATAAGAAATTAGGGGACTAAAAGAAAATATATAAGGCCTGTCTTTCCACATCAGAGGGTAGGTATATTGACATATAATACTGCTCTGTAGCAGTTCGGCCAGGACAAATGGAGACTCCAGAGGCCAGCCTTATGGGTCAAGCTGAACTGTTCAAATTGTTCCCAGTAGAAGAATCGTGTTTCTGTGATGTTTTAATATCTCTGCTTTGATTACAAGAAATTTCATCATGTCCTGTTTTTATTTATTATAATCAGAAAGTATTTCCTTAATTTTAAAATGGTATGAATAAATTTGACTAATGAATACAAGGTTTTGCCAAAAAATCCATTTTGCTTAAACTGAGAGGTAAAATATGATAATACACCAATAAAAATTCTTACATGAATAGTTTTTTTTTTTTTGTAGTATAGGTTTAGATGATCACTTTGAAGATAGTACAGAAAAATACTTGCTAGTATATATTCTTTAACTGTTTTTATTATATTGCCAAAAAGTTCTGTTCAATTTCAGCCTTGGTATTATCACATCTGCTATTTTAAAGTGCTTTCATATTGAATATGTTAATATTTTCAAGTTGACTTAGAATAGTGCATTGCACAGAATAATTGCTCATTAAATGTTAGCTGTGCTAGTAATACTATTTTTTACTTTTCCAAAGACTCTTTCCTATTCTGTAGTAGTCTTACAAATTCTGTTTTCTACTTTAAGTAGATAAATTCCTGCCCTGTTTGGTCTCCCTTTCTTCAAATGTCGAATAAAAAATGTTTTCTCAAGGTACACCACTAGAATATTCACATCTCTTGCTTCTACTGCTCCCATACTGCACCTTTTTGTTGTTTTGTTTTCTCGAAGGGTTGCTTTAGGACTTGTCTTCAAGTATTTGAGGATAATCAGAATCAATTCAGTTACAGGAAAATCACTAATCCCTGCATTATATTGTCAATATTTGCCATGAATGCACTCCTATTGATTTTTTTTGTACTCGTGACTTGTGGATTTTCTAATTCTATATTTCCCCAAACATCTATCACAGGTGGTATTTGTCTAACAGCTCAGAAATAGCTCGATGTTGGGAAAGAATGGAATCATTGCTGATGCTTCCATGCTTTATTATTTTAAGATACTCTACACTTTGTTTTTTGTATTCTTTGTGATCCTCATGATTGTGTATTCAAAAATGTTTCTATACACTCTGTTATCATAGGAGATTTGTTTGCTTCCTAAGCTTATTTGTCACATTATAAGTTGAATCACTATTTTTTATATGTAGCAGGTAGAAGTTAGACACACAAATTAAGGGGCCATCATGAGAGATAAGTACAGCTGAAAAAGTCCCCCAACACTACATACCAAGCTGACACTGGTTACCACCAGTGGGGACCTGGAACCTCCTACTTAAGTCTTACTAAGAGGAGCCCAAACTGATCTATGCTCTAAACCAATCCACATACCCTTCTCTTCCACCAGTCAATTTAAGAATAAGACTGGGCTGGCTTGATGGGAATGAAGCATCCATTCTCCCGTAAGTTGTCTTGATTTACTATAAATGAATGGGAGTAACTTCTAAATCTAGGTGAGGGGGAGCTCCAAGAGAAATTTGATACAAATTCTGGGTGCCAACAAAGGATAATCCTGCCATCTAATTTTTTTTTTTTCCTCCTCATTGTGCTGAATGTCAACAGACCTATTCCGGGGCCTCTGTTGAAGTAGAAGTCTTTCCAGAGTTTACAGAAATTAGAAATTTTCTGTGTGAATGAGGAGAGAGCCTGAAGTTCCCAGGAATAGTGTGTAACAAAAATCAAAGGGAATTTGGTACAGCATGACCAAAAAGAAGATGGCCAACTATTTCCACCACTTCTTAATTCTTTAAAGTCCTGTGGGGACAAGGAGTCATCCCAAGAAGCCCTCCTAATTCCATAAAAAGAGTATGGAAGTTAAAAGAAATGACAGAAGCTGTGGGATAGACCAGTGTCTGCTGGGACAATAAGAGTCTCAACTTAGAGAAGTAGCTGGAGGTTTGAAAATGTGGACAAGGTAGATAGGAGGTCTAATTTCCTATCAACAGTATCTTCAGTGATGAGGGGGGCCAAAAACCTTCTCCATCACTTCAGAGAAAACCAGTTTGAGTCACCATGATGCTGAGGACACATTACCACTAGAAGAAGCAGCCCATCCAATTAAGATTCTGTGGCTTTCCTGTCCCTATTTCTAGTCCTGGACACCTGAGGGTTAGAGATGGGGTTGGAAGAAGGAAAGTCTTAAGAGTCAGAATCCCCAAACCTGCTATTCTCCAAGGAAGCCTAGGTCATAGCTCTAGCCTGGGGGAAAAGAAGTATGAATCTTGAATAGTGAAATTTTAAAGAAAAACAGGATTGATTCTTAAGAACAGAAAATAAGATCTACTAAATAGTTTCTATGTGACTTTTGGATGATGAAGGAAATGTAGCTGTGGCCCTTCTCACTTTCTCTTTTAGTGTTGGGTGAATAAGAGGAATGTCAGGCTGGGGATGAGAGGAGATGTTTAAGGCTTAAGATAGACTCAAGTGTAGGAGGTATTCAACAACTCTAGTCTAGGTACTTCAGCGTCCTTCACCACTGTTGTATTAGAGAACGTCAGTAAAGAATGATATACTGTCCAGGAGGGGAGTATATGCCACTGACTGGAATTCATTGGTGTTATTTCAGGAATCCTGGACACTTTGGACAGGCTGCATGAGGGAGAATATATACCAAAGGAAAATCAGAGATAGGAAAATAGGTATTTTTAAAAGTCATTTCAGTAATAAAATAAAATAGATTTTAAAGCCAAATAATGGTGTCTCATGTGAAATAATTCTAATTACTACTTTGTAACTGGTCCTTGACCAAAGATAATTTGTGGAGACTGAAAACAAGAAGGGACCCTGTTAGGTATTTCAAAACCAATAAACATGTGTCATTAGGACCTGTTCATGGAGGTTTTATTGCTAATGCATGTAGAAATCTCATATTTTATTTTATAAGTTGCAATAAACAGGGTTGTAGCACACAACAGCATCTATCAGTGTATATTTTAGAAGTACTGATGTCCCTTAATATAATGATAAGAAAGAGGTTCTTTGCACCTATATGATTTTGCCTGACCACTGATTATCCCAGGAGCTCAGTGGCTAAGGGATGAAACTGGATGATGGAAAGCTGTGGAAAGTGCGACCAATAAACAAACCCAAGCTGCAGCATGGTTCTATAAACCATGGCTGCCATGCTGAGTGAGTAATTATGCTATTGCAGAAATGATAAATAATGCTGTGCTATCTTCACTGGGAAAATGAAGTATTTCTTGCCCCTCAAATTGCTAAAGGTGAAACCTGCTTTCTGGGACCAATCTGTTAGAAGAGAAATAATCTGACAAGATAATTCTTCTTAAAGGGCTACATGTTTGCCTCCATAGCATGAAAATATTTAGTTTATAAATATTACCTGCCCTCCTTGTCATGTTGTGAGGAGGAAAATTAAGGCCTAATTGAGATTCAAAGGAACAGTTTTCAAAAATTGGAATTTCAGAATAATCTTGATTATGATTGGGGTTCTTATTTAGTTTCATTTAATTAATAATTATTTTACTTTAAATCCTTAAACAGGGGAACGAATGATGGATTATTATTTAATCATATTGTGGAAGGCTTAATATAAAATAGTGCAAAATTAGTGTACGCATGGTGTCTGTATGTGTAACTCATTGCATACCGAAGAGTCATCAAATTAAGTCTAAGCTATCAACCACCCATTAATATTATCTTTGTTGGAATACTTGTCAAATATTATAAGAGAATTTTATTTCCACCTTCTTTCCATATGTGATTAGAGTTATATATGTAACTCTTCTAAGCTGGGCCACCTCTAGTCCAACCCAGCAGCAAGTCAGCATCCCATCCAAAAACGCATCAAGTTTTAAAGAGACTGAAAATGAATATTGACCTTTACTAAAGATCTCTTGAGGAAGCAATAATGAGGCAATTCATAACATAGCGCACAGCGCAACATGCCTACAATCCTCTTCAATATCTCTTTCTCTCCTCAAAGTTTCATCACACATAACCGCAGCTCATATTTTTCTCCTCATTTAAACTCCCTCATGCCAAGTGGCTTCCCTCTTGTCCTTCCAGCTCTGGGCTGTGCCTACTAGTCTCCAGATATTTAAAATGTCATGCTATTAAACCGGGAGACTCCCCACAGCACACAGTTTGGGACAGTAGTGTCCATCCCCTTTGACTGCTCTGCTGGGATCCTGAGGAATGAGTTTCCCCCATTCAATCCCGATATTTTCCAATAAAATTTGTTACTTTTTGGGGGGAGACTGTCTTCAAATGCTGCAGTTTATATAGTACCTTTGTACTGTTTAACTCCTTTTTAACTTTGTCAAAAGTATCACTATACAATCTGAGTCAATCTTACAATCGTAGAAAATAATATGATTATATAATTGTAAAACATAACTTGAGATAAGTGAGTTACTTCAATTGATGAAGTTTGTTTGGTGATGACTAAAGCAGAATGCATTTTCACAGCAAGGAGAAGGAAAGATATTTAGCCCGGATCTGGAACTCCAGAGCCCATGATGTGATTCCTATGGTGAACATAAGCTCATGAAAGAGCTACATAGTAGGAACACAAAAGAAAAAGGATTATACTTTGAACTATTAAAGCTTTGGCCTATATGGCTACCCAGCCGACCTCCATAGTGACACCACCCGTGAGTTTAAAGGACTATTCCTGTCCCTTGGACAAAAGGCTTAGATACTGTGTTTTATACCTAAATTTAATCTTTACTTTTAGGTTTTAACTTCAGTGATGAGAAAAGGCAAGTGACAATAACTTTAAGAAAAAGACCGCTAAGGGAAATAGAGATTTTCCCTAAAGCTGAGAACAACTGAATTATGTCCACTAGGAAAATCTTCCCCATCTTCTAAGGTCTCGGTAGTGTTAGTGCATGTATGGGATAGGAGGAACTGACAGCAGGCCCAGCATTAAATTGCAGCAAGTCAAACTTGTCTTTTTTCACTGAACTCCATATTGATAGCCTAAATTTTTGTTTTTGACCTATATCGTCTACCTTCTCCTATTGGCGGAGTTAGAATACTGAATTCACACTATACATTAAAACATGTGAGTTATAATTAAAGCTACTTCCTAAAAGAACTCATCATTAATCAATTTCTACTTAGATGTTATACAGCCAAGAACAATTTCCCAATGATACTCTGTAACTTTCTATAAGTGACTAAGAATAGTCATATATCCCAACTGAAATAAATTGTATAGTGTTATATATTCTTTTTTGGAAATGAAAATTTATCATCTGAGTTAATGAAAATGTAAAAAACTAATTTAATATGGGAATTCATATCATCAAAGCTTTTTTAATTCCTTGTATTTGTAAATCAGTATTCAAGATAATACCTCAGATTATACACCCAAATTAATCTAAATTCTCAGTAGACAACATTATTGTCAAAATCACACTGACACAAGATCTCAAAGAAATAGAAGCTTGATATCACGGTTAATAATTTTTGGACATATCACTGTGGTGATAAAAGCAAGCTGTGAATTAGACACAGATACAGAGATTTGAATACTGGGGATTGTAAATCTAAACTTATGTCACTTACATGTTGGAAGACAGTCTTTCATGTGGTCCTCAGATTTCTGTATATATTATAAGCAGAAATTCTGAGCATCCTTTGAACTATCTCATCGAGAACATTTGTGTGGTAAACAATCCTGAGAAAACAGAGAGAATGTCTACCTCCAGAGCAAAGACCCAATTTGCTTAGAACCTTGAAGATCATGATGGTGTTGTCCTGCTGAGCAAAGGCAGGTATTCTTCTACTTCCCATTATAAAAGATGTGGGTTCCCCAAACTCAGGGTTTCTTTCCTGTAATGCAACCCATTTTGTGAGCATGTCACTCAGCCTTCATATTGATTTTTGTGAACTGGGGCTTAGAAGTGCTGATACTCTGGCTGGTGTTAAAACATAAGAACCTCTCAGTTTCCACTATCATCCATGAGGCTATGGTTAGATGATTCCCAGTAGGATAAAATCTCCCATCCTTCATACTTATAAACACATCTCACACTGAAGATGGTATAAATGGACATGGCAGATGATAAACATTTCCACTAAAGAGCTTTCCTAGACCCAAGCATCTTTTTGACAGAATTTAAATTTGAATAGTAACAATAATGTTCTAAGGGAATTTGACTGAAAAGATTTGCAATCCTGAATATTTTTACAAAACTCAGAAACAACTGATTTGTTCAGCTTTTTTTTAAAATATGAATTGTTTCTATGCACTAGCCACACAAAATTGCTAAAGTTTCCCTTTCAATAACAATTTTATCTCGCATTTGCAAACAGAACATGATCCTTACTGTAGGAAGCCTACTACAAGATATGTCAAAACAATTAATCCACTACAGATAAAAGAAGTTCACTTCAAGAATTCTTGGGACTTAAACGAGATTTCTCTTTTTTTTTTAATGGGAAAATTACCATGTTGCATAAAAGTCACTTGATTTTACAACCTACTATGTAAGAGAAGATTGTGCGGTGTTCATGCAGGTATTTGGGAGTGGTCATTCTGTCCTCAGGCACTTCCCCAGCCCTGACAGTTGTTTAGCAATTCCTCCATTCACCTCCATCCTAGTAGTCTTTGCAGAAAATGTTCCAAATAGTTTCACCTATCCCAGTCTTCATTAGGCTCCCCTCTCATTCTGAGCAGGCCAGTCCCCCAACTACATGCTCATTTGCTGACAACACTGAGACCCTCTGCAGTGTTGCTCTTTATCTAAACATTTTTCTTCTGTGTCCTTCCACATAACTCCTTTGACTCACTATTTTCTCAGAGGAAGAAGTATTCCCCTAATTTACATGCCTGATACTTTCATTCCTTTCTCTTCCCCCGACCTCAATCCATTAAAAGTATTACAGGATATTGAAAAGTCACTATTTTCTCTCTTTTACCACATTCTTATTGAGGTGCTAATTCACTTCTGCTGAATATTTTAAGAATTATGAAGGGGCACCTGGGTGGCTCAGTCCTTAAGCGTATGCCTTAGGCTCAGGTCATGATCACAGGGTCCCTCACTGGGCTCCTTCCTCAGGGGGAAGCCTGCTTCTCCCTCTCCCACTCCCCCTGCTTGTGTTCCCTCTCTCGCTTTCTCTGTCAAATAAATTTAAAAATCTTTAAAAAAAAGAAAGAAAAGAATTATGAAGCTGGTTCTTCTAGCACTAGCCCATCATCCACTTGCAGGTTAAGTAGGAGTACTTTTTTTCTTTTTCTTTCTTTTTTTTTTCTTTTTAAATCGGGCAAGACTACGATGAGGATTTCTCTGAAGAGAGTAGCTGGCATATTAATATGGAATAATACAGACTGCTATTGAGCAACATGGAGGGAATCAGATGTTTCTCCTCACTTCAATCCAAGTATAACATTCAAGGTTCCAACAAAAAAATAAAAATAAAAAACCTACCTAAAGTGTTAATCAAAAGCATTTTAATTAAGGGAACAATTTACAGAGTTGGGGAGAAGTTTGTAAGAACCAAAAATGGAACATGAAATAATCTGGAACAAATAACAAAGAGGAATTATTGTCATTCCTAGTCCTGAAGGGGAGAAACAGAATTAGTGGTTCTCAGATCTCGGAAAAATTGCAGCTATATAACTAAAGGAGAGGGCCTCCAGGAGGAACTATACATTCAGGAGAGGAAGAGAGCCACTGTCAACCTGCAGCCTGGCAGGGATGGGGTCAGGAGAACAAATACCACAGCTTCTATTTCCCCCCATACTTCCTTTTTCCTTATGGTGTTAGAACTAACCAGAAGCCAGAGGACTCAAAGTTGGGGCAAACCACCCAGGATACATAGAGCAGGCTGGAACTGGGTGGAGAAAAGACATGAAGGGACAAAGGGAAAGTATCAGCCAAAGGGCCCTCCTGGAAGACTACACAGAGAACCTGATATATGTTCCCTAGTTGTTGTTATCTTTGGGTGATAAACAGGAACTTGTACCTGGTTTGTGCCTTAAAAAGTCTGAATGTTAGAGACTGCTTGAGCTGGAGAAGCTAGGCGTGAGATGTTCAATATCACCAAAAGTCAGGGCTAAAGTTTATTTATGTTTTCTGTGTGCCACATGTTGGACTTCACAGGGAAACCTAACTGAATGTATCTTTAGTAAAATCATTGTTACCCAAAGCGATTATCAGAGATGACTGTTAACAGAGGACTGGACCTCTGGCAGCTAAGGCTTGAGACAAAAGTCCTAAGGATCCTGCCAGATGTGGGAGCTGAAGATGCGCATGGAGGTTGGGGGTGGAATACTACCAGCAGTGAGTTCCCAAAGAACCCAAGCAGCCCGTGGCAGAGTCAGCTTTGGACATTTGTCTCAGACAGAAGGAACCATTGTCTGATGACAACAATTTGGTTTTTCAAAATTTTATCTTTTCCCTTTCTTCCAACTTTATTCCCTTGATCCAAATAACAGCTAATGAGTAGGGCATAAAAAGAAGCATGAGAAAGAGAAGCTGAGCCCACATCATTTTCCCTTGAAATATTTCCAGTCTCAAGGAGGAATGAGTGGTGGAATAGGAATTTTACATTAGTGGAGTTTACATGTACAAGCCTGGATTGGAATATTTAATTCTTCAGAGTTAAGACTATAAATTAAGGCCTGAGTATGGTAAGAAAAATTGTGCTATCTGAGACTTCATCCAGGGATGTGAGGAACCAACCCGTAGATACTCAAAGGTAGTGGTCTAGAAAGAAAAAGCCAGTTTGTAATTTCCTCCATTACAAGTCCAACTCTGGCAATGAATTATGACGTTTACAACATTCTTGACCTCCCACATTCTGCCTACAAACAGGCTTAGATGTCCCACATTCTAAAAGTCTCCCCAACTCCTGAATTACTAATTCATCCAGCCCTGGATTTCAGCTTTTTCCCTTTTTTGCCAAATACTTGAAATGGTAGCTTTTGGTGGTATTTCCTCTCATGACTTTACCTTTATAATTATTTTAATTCTCTCAATGTTTTAATCTCTAATTTTTAGAATTACTTCTGTATGAATATCACCAGTGACTTTATATTAAAAAAAAAAAAAAGGATCTGGTAGATTACCTGAAAATCTCCTTCCTGGAAAAGATTTACCTGCTTTGTTCAAAATAGTTGTTCCCAGGCCTGCTGTATAACTTATGTGACAACTGTGGGACTCAGCTTCATTAAATGATAGATATTCTAGACTAATTCTCAAAATCTATTCTTTTTGCCTCTTCATTTGTTTTTAATCCTTAGCTTACTATTAGAAATTTTTCTGGTATTTTTTTCCCTTAAATTCCTGGTTCTCTAAGTCATTTCCTTCTCTAGATTATCCCTTCAATTATTTTTCTTCATTTTAAAACATCTTAAGAAGATTACACATGCATTTTAAAAATAAAATCAAGTAGTAATAAAATATTAATAAATATTAATTTCCATCCTTTAGTCCAGTTATGCTCTCCAAAGGTAATAATACTAATTCTCATAGCTATTATTCTGATATTTATTACCATCTTTCTAAATAAAATGGATTGTTGTGATACATCTATTTATCATTACATACTGTAATGATTATAGATTAGTATTATGGTTAAATAATATTTAACCTCTGTAGATTAGTAATATGGTTAAATAATATTCAAGTAAATGAGTATTAATATGCTCTTAACTAGCAAATATTATTTAATTCAGGTATTAGAAAATTATTTTCTTTATAACTTGATGCAACTTTTGCCCTTCCTAAGTTAGAAATGTCCTACTCTGTTTTGTTTTTGGCTTTTAACATACTTTTCTAATTACTGACCAAGCCTTGTCATACTTCAAATGATTGATCAATAGTTTTTCGATGACCTCTCCTACATTTCATGTCCCACATTTTTAGCTTTAATAACAATTATTTTCTTTCATTTTAAAATCAATTTCATTTTACCTTCAATTTAGAATTTGTATATATGATCCACCTACACTATTAAATCAAAATTATTTAGAAGAATCTTATCTTAATCATCTTTGTACTCTTCATGGTATTTATGAAATGCATGTTATTTGAATTTAAATGAACTCGCTTGAATATATGCATGCTATCTTTGCAAAGAATATGTCAACCTAAGATAATTGGTGAGTCATTTCATAAAGCTGCTGTACAACATAGACCTGTATTTTAAAATTTGCTGTTATATTTCAAATAATAAACACACTTTAGTGCATGCATATATGAAGGTATTCATAAGAAAAATACAGTTATCAGGGTTATAAGGAAATTCAATGTGGCATAAACATGAAATATGCCATTTTAAACAAACAACTACCCATTCTCAGCATATTATCTCTGTGCATAAGTAATAATGTGTTTACTGACATAGAAGGCATTATTCGTGACTGCTTGACAAGAAGCCCCATAATTTTTTATTTTTTTAAATATAAAGTGAGTGATTTAGTTTTGAGAAAATTAATGATCATTTATTCTGCAATTACTTTTGCATTTCCTATTATAAAGGGACAGTTGTAATTTAACAAAAAAAATTTAATATAGATGTGACAATTTATTCTTGGATACTGAATATGTGAGCCAATAAAGACAGAAAGTTAAATTTAATAAATTCTTAATTTGTTTTACTTCAATATTTTAATACCATTAATACTGTGAAGGTCACTAAGATAAAAAACAAAGTCAGTATTTTTGTAGTGACCCATTACCTAACAATATCCATCTTTATTTTACATGGTTGTCTCAAATTATGGCATGCATGTGGTCAATGTAATCACTGAGGACATGAATATTAACCTACATTTAGTCACAGGAATTTTTATATATTTTTTTCTATTAATATTTTTGACAACTTAATTTGGAGTGATTCAGTATGTAAGTTGAAACCAGCAAATACATCTTCTAAAAATCTATTTAAAATTGAGGAAGGGAGAAGTAAAATGACATGTTTTTAATCACTGGCATATCTAATTACCTATGCTATCTGTGTCCCCCATAATTAATATTAGGACGGGTTAGCTATTTACTCTTAAATCTTCTATTGTTCTCAGATTATAAAGAGTAACTAACATGAGAGAGTGGGGGGAGGTGTCGAAAGAGCCTAAATATTTTTATTTAATTTTTATTTAATTTTTCCTTGAAATAATTTATCTTTAGTTTGTCAGTGTTCAGATTATCTATGACAATCACTTGTGAAAGAAAGAATTACTTCAGTTTGCCTGAACTGAGCATGTTAATAAAAACTTGGACATGGAAGTTCATTTGTGCAAAAAAAACTGTAATTAGGATATCCATGGAAATTTACCTTAGTTTTTAGAGGTTGCTTAGTAAGAATCAGAGAGGGAGGGAGGGAGGGAAGGAGGGAAGGAAGGAAGGAAGAAAATTGCTAAAAAGATGCAGAGAGCCTAGCTTTTATTCTTCGTTCCACTGATAAATCATTTGCTTCACAATTTTTCATTAATTTCACAATGGCAATCACCATGGAAAGAGTGCTTCGGGGCTGCACATAACTGAAGCATTAGATATTACCAGCTTTTAAGTTATTACTCAAGCAATGAGAAGTGCCTTTTTAATTTAAATTCCTATAAAGTATGTAATTCCTAAAGGCGGAGGGTAAATTTTGTAAATCCTAGAAGAGGGTAGTAACTGCAATCCTTGTTAGGTCACTACCAAC